>NC_139350.1:24974255-25136755 GCF_055883805.1 Amblyomma maculatum | reverse complement strand
GGGGAACTGGGATCTTGAACATTTTTTTACTGATATTTAATTTTCCGCCAGGTAGCGTGGCTGACCTCGTGCACTGTGCCCTTGATGGTTTGTGTGCTAGGCCGTGTGCGCTCTGAATGGAATCCCTGGGCATGTATGTTTCTTCCATTCTTTGCAGGGGGGCTGTGAACGACACGTTTTCGCTGGCTCATGCCGGTTCTGTACAGCGCCTAGGATATTCTTGCTAGGCGTCATCGAACGGATTAGAAATTACTGTCACAATGTGCACGCGACAAATTTAAGGCACGCCCCACTCATAGGCCACGCTTAAAAGTAAATGCGCACTCGTGCGTGCACGGCAACGGCGGCTGCGCTGACCGAGAGCGTCCGCTGAGAATGTTGGGGTCATTCCTCTTTGTAACGGGGGTTATACAGAGTTCCGGATCAGGCCTTATGAAGTGAATGTAAAGAAAAAAATGTAGAACAGCAATGTGCCCACAAATACCAACCGCACGCTATGAAACCCGCACCACGCGAGAAGCTGTAGCGGCGGTCCTGGGCCGCGAAGGCAGCCGGGCCCGAGGGTTCCCGCGGCCGTCTCATTCGGTATCCTTCCTGTCTTAAATGTTAATAATAAAATCTTCATCAATCAATCAGTCTTTATCAAAATATTGGCAATGGTCTGCGATGATGCTGTGATGGTGATTTTGTTGCACACTGTGAGCAATGCTCTTAATTGGAGACTGTTGGCAGTCTTTGCAACCGGCGCCACCCCCTTCCCGCGGTAAGCTGCCGGTGCACGGCACAACAGGCAATATATTCTAGGCAGAGTAGTATTTAGCTTTATCTACAGTGTTCTCGAGCGCTTATAGTTAGGCTGTCTTTGTCTTCTTGTTCTTTCTCTCATTGCGCATTGCCTGTTTACTTGGCACTGCGTTGACACGAGTGCGCTTTTAAAAATATAAAACAGGTAGTCAGAATTCGACTGGAGCATATCCCTTCCAGCACCCTCTCCATCCTCTTTCGGGCGTTGTATCGCCGTGACTTGTCCATCACGTTCAGTCCATTTTTCCCTTTCGTTCCGTGCGCATTGTTTTCACCGCCCATTTTTGAGCCTTAGAAAAGATTTCTCCACAAATCCCATTTACAGCACGGGAGAAGTCCATCACACCAGATAGCTCTGCGCCTTCACGTCTTATGTAAATAAGGAAGATGCCCGCCTGTAATTTAAAGGTTTCCGACGTCGCGCCTCCTTTCGGTGTCAAGCGCTCATCGCTCAGCACTGCACGAATGTCGAAAGCACTGCGCAAAGCCGCGAAGTATGCGCCGGGAACGCAACGGCACCACTATTGCCATCAAGCTTTCTCAGACAGGCACGTGGATGACAAGTCGCTCTCTCGCGCGGTATACTCTATTAGGCGTGAGTCACGACTCTTCGTTGGATAGATAGCAACAAATGGGCTTTCTCCCGGCAACGCGGCAGCAGCTGTTGCTACCTGTCGAATCAACAGGCTGCTGCGTGCCGCGCCCGCCGTGTTGACTGCGATGTAGTACATTTCCCGATCGGCGGTAGCTGTGGCGAGTGTACATGCACCGTTGTTACGTAGAAGAAACGGGTAACTATCTTATTACAAGCGCTATTACAAAATCCCATGTGATTTTCTTTGCTAGGGGACTGTTCTATCTTCATGCGCACGCCGCGTGTGCGCGCTCGCGCACACAAACACACACACACACACACACACACACACACACACACACACACACACACACACACACACACACACACACACACACACACACACACACACACACACACACACACACACACACACACACACACACACACACACACACACACACACACACACACACACACACACACACACACACACACACACACACACACACACACACACACACACACACACACACACACACACACACACACACACACACACACACACACACACACACACACACACACACACACACACACACACACACACACACACACACACACACACACACACACACACACACACACACACACACACACACACACACACACACACACACACACACACACACACACACACACACACACACACACACACACACACACACACACACACACACACACACACACACACACACACACACACACACACACACACACACACACACACACAGCGCACGCGGTCGGCAGCAGAGTGGAAGACCTCAAACAGCCAGAACTAGGGAGCTGAAATCATGAGAAAACTCTACCAGGAGCATGGAGTTAGCAACTCTATCATGCAGCTTCTGGCAAAGCATGACCTCGGACAGCAAGCTCTCGAACCAGTAAAAAGGACAGGAGCTCACTAACCAGGCGAAGGCCTTCAGACTGGAAATCTGCCACGTACTGAAGCAGATGAGCCGCGTTAAAGCCCTGAACAGGATTCTGTTCACCGATTCAGTTGAATTTACAAAATCTTCGAGACTTGCTGCCGAACCATTCTCAGCAAACAGTATGAGTTAGTGAAATCCGTTTCCCCAAGAGCATAATCATTTTTTTTTGCGACATTTATTTCGTGGAAAAAGAACTAATAAACTCAGAGGCACACCATCCTTGGGCTTAAAGGAACGCAGGAAATACTAACTGGTGTTTTTAGCAGGAGTGGGCCCCAGCCCACTGCGCGTCGTCGCCTTCCGGAGAAAGTAAGTTTGACCCCTCCCTAACACCCCGATTTTTGTCTGTAGGACTTTGCTGTTTGGGGGATGCTGGGGTAAAAGTAATGCCATTTCAAGCACAAATTCAACGAATCGCCTAACCGTGTTGTGGAGAAGGACTGGAGCAGAATCGCTCAGAAGGAGTCGTGGCTATTTTGATAAAAGTTTCATAAGAATCTAAACCCTATATCGAAGCATAGCATTGACATTTTGGAACTCAAATGTCACCTGTTGTGCAAAATTGAATATGATTAAAAAAAAAAAAAATGTGCCCGCTTTCATTTGTGTACTGAAAGTTATGGCGGTTTATTTTCATTACAATGATCTGTCATCCAGTACCTAGGCTTGAACTACGTACTTAGTTACGTCATTATTCAGACAAAGCTGAATACTGAGAGTATTGATTGTACTTTGAATGCGGAAACTCTACGGTTGTTTCGTTGCTTCTCGAAGATGATGTTCTCACCCGTTGTGTTCCTGCTGCCGATCTAGTAGGCCTTGTTTTGTTTTCTCTTTCTTTATCTGTTTATCTATTTTTGCGGAGATGCCACCTAGTCAGAAAAAAATGTTGTGCAAAGAGCTTAGGTAGGCGATTACCTGACCGATGACCACTTAATTAAGCAGGTTTCGGTGGGCAAGGGAATTGTCCCGGATGGTTCCACACGACTAAAGAAATGAACCTATTTTTTTTTTGTCCTCTCGAACAACTAAAAAAAAAAGAAAAAAGGAGAGGGAGCCCGAACGAGCAAAAAGCTTTGCCAGGCTTAAAGCCAATTAAAAATAACTGAAAGGGAGCAAAGGCTGGACTAAAAGAAAAAAAACTTTTTTTTTAAACAGTGAAATAATAATAACAGCAAAAAAGTGAAGCCAGCGAGACACACCACTTGATGCAAGCAACAATATTACACCCTAGCTCTACACTTCCCACTGTAAACTCCCAAGGTCATTGGCGCGTTTGACCTTGAGCAGCCGGAGCGTGCGTATCCTGCCCACGCCACTGCCCGCTTATTCCTCGTCCGTAGCACTACCCGGGGCCGCCGAGCATTCGTCCCGATCGTGGACACGAAGGCTCTCCGCTGTGACACCGCATGACTAGGCGGGGGGGTTCAACTACTTCGCCGACGCTCGGTTGCCGAGTGTCACCATAGATGACGTGCATGCCGAGCCGAGTGCGTCATCGCTTCGGCGCAGGCTAAATGCTTCATCCAGCCGAAAAGCAGCAATGAATAAGTGTGATAGATAACTGCGCCTTTCCTTTCCTGTGATCCAATTATTAAGAGGAGGAGGAGGAAAAAAACTTTATTAAACGAGCGAGTTTGGACCCTTCAAGGGCCCAGAGCGTGATGGACTCGAGGCAGAGAACGACGAAGAGAAAGAAGCTCGCATATAGAAGAAACTCCACGTATGACCTTGTAGCCATGTTCAACAAAGCGTACGCTCGGGTAATGAGGTTTAACCGGGAGAAACCTCCAAATCCTTTTTATTATTATTACTCTCTAGAGTGTGCATAACTTAAAGAGCAACTCCGGAGTTATTTCGAATATATTGAGTTGACATTTATATCATATTCCACTACGGTTCTCTTTCTCCTACAGTTAACCGCCCTTCTAAGCACCAAGTGTAACCAATTCAAAACAATCTGAAACTTGCTGCTTCTTTGCCATGGATGATGCTTTGCATGACAAAGTGATGACACGTTAACTTATAAACATTATTAGAGAGACTACTGCGCGTGTTGCATGGCCGAAGTAGCAACTGTAAAACAACGAGTCTTTTCATAAAATGTCTGAGACGACCTATTTGTCACGGCTCCGGAAGGGGTGCGAGACGCCTTCTCGAACCGAGGCAAAGGTAGTTGGAACTTTGACGCCCAGCGTTAGCCGGTTACGTTCAGCGTTGTGAATGAGAACAGAGCCACGAAGTCAATGATGGAAAAACAACTATATGTTCTTAGTATTATACACAGGATGATACGACGCAAGCATTTACAGGCATTTAAAACAACACAGTTAAGGTAGCGTACATGAGAAAACTAGCAATTAGAAATACATCAGTCAAAATTCTCACTATCAGGATACATGCAAATTGAACACAGATGTTTAAAACAAGGTAAGACGAGCGTAGAAAAAAAAAGTTCAGAAGAAGCTAGGAAACGGGCATATTGTCCGACGAGCGCGGCGGCACTCCACTCACAAAGACGACGCAGATGGGGAGCTCTCGAAGGCGATGGTCCTTCCGGAGCCCTGGGGCGAAGTCTTCGTGGTGCGATGCGGCGGCGGTTCGGGGAGCCCGGAGTGCTTGGAGACGAGAGGCGCACTGCCGTTGAGTCCGAGTCGGCTTCTTTTCTAGCCTTCGGTTGACAATGCGTAAGACACGCCCACACAACAGTTCCCTCCCCAAGTCAGGGTCCGTAGAACAAACACGCACAAGTGCACACGCAGGAAGGGGCACGTAGGCCCCGCAACTTCCACACTGCATGGCCGCCATGTTGCGGATGAAAAAACGTAAGTCACAAACAAAACAACCAAAAAAGGATGCACGTACGCCAACAACTTCGGCCCTGCTAGGGGTCACATTGCAAAACAAGCTGGGAGGACACCTCCGCTCGCGCACTGCGAGGGGGTTTCTCTAACTGCGCGGAAACTACCCCGCGAGGAGAACGTGCACGTACGCGTGCTCTTGACATTACCGACAAGGCAGAGGCACACAGAATACACTGACATATATCAATAAACTCTTCTAGAATATACTACATATGGTTAATTGCCATATTATGAAATATAAATGCGGCCACTTTTGTGACACTATTACAAGCTTCAAAAAAATTTTGTCAATGAAGCGGATAGCAGTTATTAACGTACGCGAAATGTTCTTGTCACCGAAAATGCAGTGTCCTCCGTGGAAACTGTCTTAGCCGAGGGTACGGAGCGACAGCATTTAAGGTCAGTTTACGCCTGAATGAAGTTCCGCGCGCCTGCCAAACTTGGCGGATGAGAGCAGGGACGAGGGAACGTGGACGGAGCTGCTCTTTAATTAGGCCACCTCGAATTGTTGTGGGAATGCAGGTCAATCACGCTCGCTTCTTCGTCCGAACACTGTACTTGTTCAATTATCAGCGGCTGCTTCTAATCGTACAGCGGCCAATGTGGATGTGCAGAGCTCTGTTGTGGCATTGAACAGTTGCCCGGTTACTACTCGGATACGCCCCTGCTACGCCCCTTTCACGGACACGCGTGAAGGTTATTGAATTCAAGCAGCGGTCGACGCCCCGGATTTACATTTTTTTTTTTTTGTTTTATTCGTCTGCGTGGCTCGCAACAATATTCCACCCATGCACTGCCGACGTCGGGGAAAACCGAGGGCCGCGCGGTGCCCTAACCGCGACCACGTTGGCGTTGGGTCCATTAAGCGTTATTTTTACTGTTTCCCTTTTGTCCTTACAGCACGGTATGGACAACTGGAGTGTCGATGCGTACGCGCAACGCGCTGACCTTTGTGAGCCTCATCTCCTGAGCTGTAGATGGTTGTTACGGTGGGTGGTGTGTATATTGAGTTGCTCTTGTATCGGTTGGGATTCTGCGTTGGATTTCGGCGACGCATGTTGCCAAAATTGGGTGACAGCAAACTGCAGAGCTTGCGGGGAGGCTTTAGTGTGGATCTGGAAGGAATTAGCCTCTCGCGTGCGCGCGACTACATAGCTCAAACTGCTCGCACCTGAACTCTCTGGCAGGCGCGTTGGTGGGTATAGAATGTCGCTGAAAAAAAAAGAAAAAACTGATGGGCGGTAAGAATCTCGTTTCTAAAATCGCCGTTTTCGAAACAGAAAGCGGAAAAAGAGCGGCCATTGCAGGTCGCCGGAAGTGACGTAAACCTGTGTCTTACTTGATTCATCCCCCCCCCCCCCCCCTTTCCCCTGGGTCAATTTGGCAATAGTAGTGCTGGCAAAGGCAATGTATTTGACGATGAAGAAGAGCGGTGTGCAAGGTTCGTCCCATTCCGCCTTGGCGATGCTTACTCATCTAGCTTCGCTCATCCAAACGTACAGGTGCAGACATAAGTAAACGGAGCACGCTTTTCCGTTCAAATTAAGATGACGCCTTCTGTACCAGAGATAAGGAAATAATATTTGTCCAAGTGGAAGGGCATTCATGTCTACTACCGATTCGCACATAACATGGTTGCCAGTTTCAAATATGCAACGCGTGAAAACATTTAGAAGGAAAAAGCGTGTTCCGTTTACTTTTGTCTGCACTGCTACGTACCTACAACCAGAAATGAGAAACCTGCAGATGTATAGGCAGCGGGGCTGCCCCTGCGTCAGCCTTTAAAAGCCTCTTAGACGTTGCAAATGGCAGACTTGCGGCCAGTTTCGAGTCGTTCACGAAGTCTTTGCTTTTTATATAAGCTGAACAAAGTGTGCTGTGCTTCGGTGGCTTCTATCTATTGCATTTCATTTCCAACTCCCGCATGCTTTCGCAGCTTGCTGTTCTTCGGAAAGTGATGCTGGCTTACTCCGTGTACGGCGCGTGTGCTTGGGCACCGACAAGCGCTTAAAGGCTGCAGAGCGGCTCGCCGTGGTTCTCGCACTTAGGCCACAGAATATCGGCGCGAACAGACGAAACCCCGACGACCACAGAGTCAGAATTCGCCTGCTCTCACCGACTGCGATCGGCGCGCTGTCGTCGTCTGCTAGTCAGCTCTCCGCACCCGGTTCTACGTCATACCCGGCGAGCCGCCTAATTCTGCGACACGCCGCCAGGGGCGCGCGTCGTCTGCTACAGAATTTTTGAAACTCGTGTATATCTGCTGCATCTTTTCATACAAGCCTAGAACATGGGCATTACAGCTTTAGTGACGTATCGAGAAGATTTACAGTCATTCTGAGTGAGGTAAGATTTCGTTTCAGTTGGCCTTTAAGCGCACGAATTAACCGACGTGCACTAAGGGTGCAGAGTGCGTTGAAAACTGTATATTTGCCCCGGTATTGATTTAAACAATGTGTACGTTCAAAATTGTGTACTTGTCTCGGTATAGACTATGGAGTTAAACGATGTGGTATATTTATTTTCAGGATGTTGACCGCTAAGTCGAACAAATGAGGCTTTGGCGGTTACATGCGCGTGAAAAAATGAGGTTTTGACCCTGGCACTCGCTCGTGATGCACTAAAAGTAATGTGTGCAGAGAGGCTCTAATCGTGTAACATTCCTCTAGTGACTATCGCCTGAGTGTTTCCTACAACTTCCCTTTATGTCATGGCACGATGAATAGTCCGAAAACAGAAAATGAAACTGCCTTACCATGATCTGTTTGTATACGAAATGCTCCATGCTTAAATCTAATCTCAAAGACGTTAAGTGCGCAATCTATAGAGGCTGCTCTCTCAGGAGCCTTTCATTTTTTTCTTTTTTGTTCCAAGGACGTTTATTTTCACACCCACAAGTAGGTTGTCAGAGGATCGGACGCACTTACAGCGTCACTTTCGCCAGGTGAGTGGGGACGCAGCAAAAATTCACTCTCGTCGAAAAGGTAGCTATAAGGCCAATGCTTCGCATAAAAAATAAATAATAATAATAATAATAAAGGTATAAGCAATATTTTCGCCCAGAAGGTAAAATATCATTTTCTGTCGCCCGCGCACCATCCGCCTGCGCTCCTCATCACCCGATTCGTTTCTTGACGTGCCTGCTGTTCGCAGTATTTCATACCATCACGGATTGCAGCACGGATTGCAGCACGCTGCATCTGCTTTTTTTTTTTTCTTTTTTCTTTTTTTTTTTTTTTTTCGCGAACAGACTCTGAAACCTCAGTACCACGCGTGCTGACCGTGCAGCAATACCCAGATACTTGTTATCGAAAACGACCCGTTCGACGTGCACGGACACACGTCGCGCTTTGTTTCTCCATAGTCACTGACCGGAGCAACGGTGGCGGTTATACTAAGCACGTGTGTCCCATGCCGTGTCTGACCTGTCGCCCTTTAACGGCAGCAGCAGGGAATTGTGTGTGTGTGGGGGGGGGGGGGGGGGGGGGGTTAGTTTATTTTGGTGTCTTTGGCCACCCCCTATTGGATTTCTCCGCCGACCAGCGTTCTCAGTAGCGCGCCGACAGCAGCTAATCAATCGGCGGCAGGCGACCGAGTACCGACGTTCGATGGCTGCCGACCAGCCGGTGGTTGTTGGAGGGCGGGAGTGAGGTGGCGGGTGCGTTTATAAAGCCTGATGAGAGAGGGCTGGTTCAATGCACGGCGGGTCCGTTCGCCCGAACAGTACGCATTACTACACGCGTGTCACACCGCGTTCGGCGGGGTTTCGACGCTAGGCTTGACGGGGCGCGTCGCCGGTGCGTGCGTGGAATATCGCCGCTCGCGACCCTGAAAAGTGCGGGCGGTCGCATTCGCTGACCGTGGCGCGAAGTGGTCCCTGGCTGTGTTGTGACCCGAGCAGACGAAATGTCAGACGATCAAGTGCGCACGTCCTTGTACCCTGCGGGAAAAGAAAAAGAATGTTCAGGGCGCCCGTTGGTCACGAGCAAGCGCGCGGCCCAAGGGCTAGTGCTTCGTGCTTACGTGCTTCGTATACACTCTTTGAGTCTCCTTTCACTTGGGAAAAAAAAAAAAAAAAACACGCAAGGTAGGGGGCTAGCGCGCAGTGGTAGCACGTCGTCCTCCATTGAGTTTCTTCCCAACGAACTTGCATATTTCTCCTGGCAGTAGACATTCTCCTATCGCGCGGTATTACGAGGCACGCACAGCGTGACGTGACGAGTCGTATTCGGGCACTTCCCGAGTCTCCCAGTGTGGCCGTGCCGAGAGAACCAATTGACTCGAGAGCGGCTCTCAAGCCTACCCGACATCACGGGGGCATTGCGCGCACTTGTGTGAGTCGGGCGAAGGAGCTTAATGACGTCACGTCGCTGGCTAAACCATCGCCGTCTCGTCGTCGATCCGCTTTGCGGCCGTACACACGGGACCACGAACGACGCGCCCTCGTAACCACTGGCTCGTTTCTGGGCGCGGGGGGGTCCCCGGGGTTTCCCCCGTGCTTGCCGTCCTCGGAACTAAAAGGATTGCGGCGGTCTTTGCGTCCAGCTCAGTTCCTTCCTCCGTTGTGCCTTGTTTGCCATCCTCTTCTTGAGACTCCTTAGGCGGCGGCTCTTCACGTTCGTTCTTGCCTCGCGGTTTGCGACCGCCGGGACCGTTGTCCAAATTCCGAATACGACGGTGGACCTGAGCACGCTTCCTTGCGCCGCGTGGTGAGCGTTAACGAGCCAACCTAAGCTGTACCTTCTCTTACTTCTTCGGTTTCGTTTCTTTGTTTTCTTTGTCCAGCGCTTTTTACTTCTGTTATGCAAATTTGCTCCGCCTTCTCACGGTTATATCCTTTTCCCGGCCCCTTAAACTATGAGTTAAGTTCCTGGAATTCTTTCTACAGCTCCGTAATGCGATATACAACCAGCTAGCTCCAGTCATAGCACTGTTGCCTATTTCCCCTGTTATTTTTTTTTCCTGCATAGTTTCTGAGAGCTTCATTTGGAGTGAGTAAGAATAGTCTCTATCATAGGGGAGCGCTAATTTCACGGTGGGATTCACACAGGCCTTTCGAGTTTGAACGCAAAGAAAACAAATGGTTCCAAGGGCCCTGAAGCTCCTTGAATTTCATGTGCTCCTTATGTTCCCTGAAAAATCTGAAAATGAAAGCAATGCTACAGGGTGACTAGGAGGAGCACTCCTTAGAAGGAACAATGGAAGACAGTGTGAGAATGGTCTAAGCCATAAGCGACTGCGGCACCCGGCCGTACCAGGGTTACGAGTGGCCCGCGCTTTCCCGCTCCTAATGGGCCGTAATTCCTTGAAGACGTGATTCCTGGTTCCCTTCCACCTGTCCACTTTTTGTTGTGTCATCTTGTTTCCCTAGACTCGAATAAATCGTTCTAGGAAGTGGAACCCCTTACAGAGTCCATCGTTTCCATGATAATCTTACGGGATGCTTGTTTTCCCAGTTCTCTCGTCTTGCACTGCTCCGTGTGAGGCGCGCTGCCCTATCTTCGACACCAGGGTCACTGACCCTAATGTCATCGAGGGCAGTCGACGTCGCGGCATCATTTTGCCTTTGTGTTTTAGGGTTTGGTGCAAATTTCGGTCTGCCTGGCTCTAACATGTGTGTTATAGAGGATGAGTGCCGAATTGAGCTATATGTATTGATCAAAGTGCGTGTTGCGCCAAAAGACTATTGATATGGTAACAGTGGGTCGGTCAGCACCGGAGAAGGCGGGAAGGTTAACCGGAAGAACAACCCTGTTTGCTGGCCTGAACCGTGGGGATGAGGGAATGTAAAGGTGAAATAAAAGGTTCACTGACGATCAGTGCGATGTATGCCGTAGCATGCGGCATGATTATGTTTTTGTAAATAACTTACAAATACATTAATGCTAATTTTTGAATCTTGTTATCCGGGGGGGGGGGGGGTGCACTAGCTGGCGATTTCCTTCTAGATGACTTAGACTACACGGGATGTCCGGTAGCCTTCGACATTACTTTAAGGTGAAGGCTTAAAGCTCAATGTGTTCAGCGTATACCTTTGCGGTCAAAGAAGTGGACACTCCCACGCCATCTCGCTGAAGCATGCTCGTGATGTGGCGAGGCGGAGAGGATTCAAACGCGGGGTGCAAGGGTGCCGGGTGTTCGATTCTTAGCTTACCCTTCCAAATGGAAGGAGGAACAAGTGAGTCGCTGAAAGTCAGCAGGCACATTTTAAAAGCGTCGGAACTGGAGCTTGAGAACTTGTTGGGAAAAAATACAAAAAATGTATTTGTGCGGGAGCCAAACCTAACTCACCTAGTCAAGGCTAGCAGTTTTAACCGAGAAGCCGAAGAAAAATTTTGCAGGTCGGTTACCGCGATATTCAGCGATAGCTGGTGAGGTATTTATGCGTCCTTGTTCTGATTTTTGCACCGCTCGTCTGTGGCTTCTGCTCCCCGCTTATGTGCCGCGTTCCGACGCCCCGCCCTGGCTATGTTTGCGGACGCAGTCTCGAGTCTCAGTGTTCCTAAAGTGCCGGCGTCGAAGATCCTCCGCATTCGTCCGTCAGTCACGCCTAGCTTCTACGATGCTTATCTGTTCCGCTTCACCGTTGGGTGGGAAGCGCGGTCGCAGGATATTTCGCAAGTATGTTTTTTTTTTTTTTTTTTGGTCATTGCATGATGATTTAAGCATTCGAAATATTTAAATTTGTTTTCGCATGGCGTCTTTTTCTTCTTCTCACAGATCGTTGCCTCCGTCCTTGTGCTTCGCTGCGCCCAAGTTTCGCGCTAGTTTTTAGCAACGCTGGTATTGTTGTTCTTGAACTAACTTCAAGCTAACCGTTACGTGAGCAACTGTCCTTTCTTTGCTACTTGCATATCAGTACAGCTACTTGCATATCAGCGATTCACCTCGGTCCGCGCTGCTGATGCCAGCAGCACAGATGGCCAGTCCCTTCCTGTGCTATATCACGTATAGTAAATCTGTCACAAACTATGCCTGCAAACGAAGCAGGTATGTTTTGACCGTCGACAGGTAAGTCGGAGCACAGCAAGAACCAAACGATGCCTAATATCTGTGAAGGGCTTTTTGTTCTTGTATACGCTGCTGCCCCCGCCCCCCCCCCCCCCCCCTTTTGTGTCCTCGAAAGCCCGTAATTCTCCTTGAGTTTAGGGCGGGAAAACCTACAGGCCAAATTCCATGGATCCGCGGTGCGCCTTCAACGCATTCCACTAGACACGCTCCGCCGAACTGGCGCCTTTAATTTTCATCGCCCTGATTCCATTACCTCTCGTTGTGTTCGCAGTGCTCAGCTATGGGATTCTCCCGGCATCCGGTCTGCCAGCAGCTGCACTGATTGCGCCATCTGAACGTACGCGGACATTCGCGCTCTGACTGGGTGAGTGCCGAATACGCCTGCATAGGCGGGTTGCCGCGTCACCGCTGCTGCCGTGACGGGCGCAACATGAGCCCTTTTCCGCAGGCTCGATGTCTAGCCCCAGCGAAACGTAAACTGACGACTATGTCGAATTTCGCAACGGCGTTCGGAGCGCGCCGTGCATATTTGTCCTTGAAGAGGACTGCACTCCGCAAACCGCATGGCTTCCAAGGAGCCCGTTGTGACAGCGACGAGTCTAGTTAATGCAGGTTAGCCGAAAACGAGACACGTGATGCGCGGTCTGCGTATGCTGGATTGCGTTTCGATCTGTCGTGCGGCGCGTCCACTTTTCTCAAACGGGGCATTTTGCTCCCACGTTTCACAGTTGTGTCGACCACGCCTACCTGCATGCGGAGGTGACCCCTGTAGGGGCGCAAAATTAACTCCAGGAGATTTTCTAGAGCGGTCGCGTGTTGCGCATTTGTCGTGATTATGCGATCGCCACAGCGATTACATGATCTGTTGCCCGTGTTGTTTTGCTTTTTTTTTTTTTTCCACTTGCGCATGCCTCTGCTTCGTTGATAATGAAATGAACCTTAAAAGGCATGCTATAGCACTGTGTTACTGTCGAGTCGCGATGCAGGCAACTGTGGGAAAAGATACGGCAAAAAATCTGCCGTCTTCTTCACTGCCCTGTTCAGCTATAAAAGAAAGTTTCGCTGATCAGCTTGCGTTAGGTGCCACAAGCAGGGCACCCCGCAGGTCGCAGTAGCTGGAGACCTCACTTTACGGTGTTGGAATCAGGTGGCGGTAAAGACCACGTGCGCGGGAACAACGACCATCGACATTTTCGGCCTATAGATGCCAGAGCGGTGTGGACTTTGTCGTCCGAGCCACTCTTTGTCCTGGGTGTAGAGTTAACGTGGTTGTCGGTGGGCGGCAAGATGTTATCGTGCATACCATCAATTCAAAATTTGTCCGAAATAGAGGGAGCCGCTTTTACGCGGTACCGATGCGTCAGTTCGTGTATAGGTTTAGTTGGGTATTGTGAGGTTTAACCTCCGAAAGCGACTGAGGCTATGAGAGACGTCGTACTGGAGGACTCCGGAAATTTCGACCACCTGGGGTTCTTTAACGTGCACCGACATCGCACAGCACACGGGCCCCATGCTTTTCGTATCCATCGGAAAGCAGCCGCCCCATCTGGGATTTGATCCCGCGTCAGTTCGAATAAAGCGGGTGTTCGGGTTAAACGAATTAACGGGAATCCACTGCGAAACGTTGGCCGCTTTCCTGCAAGGGCATCGGTATAACGAAAAGCGCGAGACAAAGCTTTCGGTTACATTTATTCTGGCGACGACGCGTGAGTGTAGCCCCTGCGAAAGGCTTTGTCTCTGAGCAGAACAAAAGCGTACGACCGTTCGCGAGACGGAAAACAAAGAAAAGCCTTCGTACGCCATGCAGGATGCCGTAAAAATAGATGCGAATGTAAACCAACGCTCGAGAGCGGTGTAATATCGGAAACGGGCTTCGCTACGTCGTCCTTGCGTGAGTCTTGTTTCAGTTCGGGAGGTTGCCTGCGAGAAATTTGGTACCGAAAAAGATAGGGGGAAAGAAAAAGGGGGGGGGGGAGGCGTTGCATCAGGTTTTGAATAGGCCACGGAGAAGGAGCTCAGATATTGGAGGAAACGGCGCGGCCGTTCTTAGTTGTGTTTTTTTTTTTTTCCTCCTCCGGTAGCCTCCTGTATGCGAGCAGTGCGTCGATGTTTGCCGTTTGCAAAAAAATAAAATAAGAGGTTTAATTTTTGGTATTGCTTGTTCGCCTGGGCTCCAGTTCGAAACGTTTCGCAAACCCGTGGCTCTTGTTTCTACCTATGTTTTGAGTTGCGCTTTTCTGCAGACTGCGCTTGGCCACTACTCTTCTCGCGTTTTTGGAATATTCTCTGGGCGCAGTTTTCATTGTATTTGTTGGCTCGCATTGCACTATTCAGTACCGAGTGTGCTTTTTTTTTTTTTTCGGCGTTATTTGGCCGTGCTTCGCGAGAGGGTGGTTGAAAGGAAGATCGGTGAGGAAAACCGGCAAACTAGAGCCATAAACGCCATCGCAGCAGATCCTTAAAGACGGAGCTTAAGTGCCCCCTCCCCTCCCAATTTTAATTAGTAAATGCATTTATTAGTTAACTTTCGAATTGTTGACTTTGAGAACAAAACGCCAATTCAGAAGCCGTAGATCGTCTCGGAAAGCAGCTAGCTGAATTGTTTGCAGCAAAGTACCACTAACGTAAAGTAACCTTCCTTTCCTTTTCTTTCCTTTTCTTTTTAGTCAGACCTTAAAGATAGCTTGTTTAATATAAATTATTACAGATGACAACGGTATTGCTTCGGCGTCCCGAGGCGGGTCTCGGGGGTCAACACTGGGCGAGAAATATGCGCCAGAAGCTGTCGCGTGGTGTTTTTTTTTTTTTTCCTTTTTCTTTTTCTTTTTTTTTAGGGCTTGCGAACAAGTTCCACGCACCGCATGTAGGTTCGCCACCGAAAGTC
Source organism: Amblyomma maculatum (assembly GCF_055883805.1). Lineage (NCBI taxonomy): Eukaryota > Metazoa > Arthropoda > Arachnida > Ixodida > Ixodidae > Amblyomma > Amblyomma maculatum. The sequence continues at coordinate 25,121,626 of NC_139350.1, read as the reverse complement.
GCCTAGCGGCAGCCGTCAAGACCATCGCGGCTTCCCGCTGCCAATTCAAGTACGGGCTGAGGCACGCTCGCCAGATTTTCATCACGTGCGCGTCCCGTACTCGATTTTGTGCGGCGAAAGCACGCACAAGGGAATCGTACCGCATGATAGTGAACGTGCAGCCGCCATTGCAGGCCTCACGCGAAGTGTCTGCCGCAGACGAGCGTCGCCGAGCCATGCTAAGTCGAGAAGGCGGTCATAGTAACTTGCTTGAGTTTGTATACAGCACATGGGTACCGAAACGCTTTTGCACGACCAATATTATTTTTCGTTTGGTGAACCTTGTTAAATGCTGGAAGAGACGTTTTTAGTTTGCTGAGCCGATTACGTGGGACTTGAAATTATCGACGTGGATGCGATCGTGTGGAAACCCATTGATAATAATGTTGAGAAAAATGAATGGGCTTAAGGTTCGCAAGGGATATTAATATCGCTCTGATATTTGTCGCTTTTAATTGTTAATTTGTTGCTGAAGTACAAATTTTGTTTTCCCGTAAGCCGGTTGGTCATCGTGAAGGAAAGTTGCAAGATTTTAGTGATCCTTTTAACAGACGTGGCGCTTGTGTCCTGTGTCGCTTGATAACTGGAATTAGCGTGAAGAGCCAAGTAGTCGAGTTGGTTGCAAGAAACAATAATTTGTCGCTGGTATATGATCAAATGTACACAAGAGCAGAACACAACAAAAAAAAAATCTCTTTTTATTATTACAGGTGTGGTTCTCCCGCATGCCGGGCGCGTATTTGGAGTGTTCGCTGGTTTGAATTATGAGCGAAGCGAATCCACACTTTTCTTACTGCAGGAATTTCTGTTGTTACGACACGTTCAGTGTCAAAAGCCGCACGGAAATTCTGTTCAGACAACAGAAAGTTTTGTGTAGCTGCTTTTTTTTTTTTTTTTTTTTTCGATTGGTATTGCACCTGATGAGGCTACCATTTGAGAGCTACAGCGTTATCTCGAGTATTCCTACACATTCGAGCTGTGCGCCGTGGTGCGTTCAGTCGCCACAAATGCAGCCGTCCCCCGCCCTAATAACTGGCTTCACCTGGCCTCGAAGCAGTGCGACGCAGGAAGGTGGGTGCAGGCAGTGCGTGTGCGCATCTCAAGTAGGCAAAGGAGCGCAGTGTACTCGGAGCTCGCCAGAATTATGGTCGAGCGCTGAAGTTAGCGCGCGTTCCATACGGCCGTGGGGCCGAACGCGCCGCATTTTCGAGACGAGATAAGATCTAGCGTAGTACATGCCCGTCCCAACTTTCGATCCCCGAAAAAAAAAAAAAAAGACAGATAGAGACTGGGCGCGCAGAAATTGAATGTCGTGCACAGAAAAAAACGGGAGTGGAGGGAAGCAGGGCAGCCGGCCAGCTAGGTTTGCGTGTATGTTCTGTAGGCGTCGGCCCATTTCCGATATCAAAACTCGATCCTCACGACGCCAGAATGCGTTCGTGGTATTGTTATGCTTTGCTGTGGCTGTGTGTTGTTTCTGGAACACTGCAGTGCACATGTTTGACTACACTGAAGAGCGAACTTTGTAAGCGTGTTCTCGGTTTTCTTGTTTGTTTTTTCTTTCTCCCTGCTCTCTATAAGCTGTATGCCACGTAGGGCGGGTGGGAAAAAGTACGCGCTAGTCAAAACATTTTGATACGTGTACCACAGAGTATCCGAAGGCGAGGCTCCGCTTGCCGGTTCGCCGCGGAGGAATCGTCGGAAGAAGAAAATGCTTGCTTTATATGCGGGTATTGCCAATATGGAGCCGCTCCCCCCGGCCAGAAAGAAAAAAAACCGATATAGGGGAGGGAATGTAGGGAGGAAGTGGTAGGATGACAGAGAAGCCTGCATGAAAAAAAAAATATAACGAACTCCACGAAGTGCGGGTGTCTTTACTGCATTTTTAGCATGCCCTGCCACCTATCGTAGAAACAAGTCTAAAAATACCTTTGGCATGCTGAAATTGCGTGCGGGTAAGCAGTGTCCGGCAGATTCTTTGTTCTTTTTTGCGCATCTTAATAGCTGTGTGGAAAGAAGGGCGGCAGAAAAGGAAAATACTTTACAATGAGTGGACGTTGAAAACGATGTATTTCCGTCGCAGCTGTCGAGTCTGTTACCGCAGACCACAAGTGCGCGAATAGACGGGCTAAATATTTCGCTTTTTTCTTCAGGCTGCGTACATCTACAATCTGCATATAGTCGTCGGGACTTTGTTTCCTTTCACGTAGTTTCTCAGCCTTGTTGGAACAGTCATTCATTTGAAAAGCTTCTTTCTGTTTATCGTTACAGTTCATTCGAGAGTGGTGAATAGGCAAGATACCGTTCCAGTTATAGACGTGAAAGAGGCTATGATAGTACTTAACCCTGACGCGAGTATGGGGGATTGAGGAGGGAGTGCTGTTATTCTTTGTTCTTGTGAGGGAGGGAGAGTAGTAGTTGGCCACTAAGTGCCCTGAGCTAGGAGATAATTCGCAAATTGGAATACAATCACTGTAACCATTGGAAACCGAACCTTCGACATTCGCATGGCACATGCTTCTCTCGACGAACTTCGCTACGACAACGGCTGTCTTCCCCTGCATTTTAGGTGTTTGTGCCCGTCCCGCTGCTGTGTCTTTACATCGAGAGTAGTTGAGAGGACTGGGCAGGCAGCAGCGGCGGATACGTAGAACGGTTTCGAAAGTGGAAGGAGACAAGAGACAGCTGCTCAATGGAAGCCAGCAGACTTCGAAACGAAGGAAAGCATGGGAAAAATATTGTTTCTTTGTTGTGTTTGGTGTCATAGTGGGCCCGCGAGTCGTGGGAATTGAATGCTTGGGCTCACTCCGCAGAAGCTGCCTCACTACATTCGGCCTCGACACTTTTTTTAAGGCGAAAGCCTTATGTGGATAATAAGCGGTGAAACACGGCGTTGCTGTGTGCCGGAAGTGGTCACAAAGCCTCAGAATAGCAAGGTGGGACTGACTGGGACGTCATCACCCGGAAACCGCTCAGGAACCGACGCCAAATTCGAAATGACCTCTTGGTCCACGTGACCTGACACACACACACACACACACACACACACACACACACACACACACACACACACACACACACACACACACACACACTGCGCGCGCGCGCAGAGAGAGAGAGAGAGAGAGAGAAAGAAAAAATAGATTGCGATGTATTGAATAAGATTGCACTAGATTGTGTTTTTTATTATGTGGACAGAGTGGTATTAGGTTTGGGTCGCGCGCCTGAGTATCGCACCGCTGCCACCAGTTATTACATGCGGCTCGCTGTTCTGCCTGTTGCTATGCGGTGGCCGCGTCAGCTGTCACACTTGTCGGTGGCGAAACGTAACAGTGGGTTCTGGTCGATTTCGAGTGGTATTGCATTAGGTTGCAGTAGGGTCTCTTGAGTTGGATTCCGTGGATTTGGGGTATTCTGGTAGATTAAGATTGTATTACGTTGGATTAAGTTGAAATAAAGTTATAGTAGTGTGTATTGAGGTAGATTGTTGTTAGTCCATGGTGGATTCTGGTGCGTTGGATTCAGTTGGATTACGGTAACTTGTGGATTATGTTTTGTTGGGGTAGATTGCGGTAGATTGAATGTATTCAATGAATTATGGTTGATTACTGTGTATTAGTGGAGAGTTTAAAAGGGGTGCAAATGCTATCGCCTTCACACCACGCAGGTAGTCTGAATGTGCCCTTCCGTCGTCGTGACCTTGCATCGAAACGTTGAGTTTATCTTGCTCCCTCCTCTCTTCGCGATCCCAAATGGGTGGATGTCAGCCATTCCTGTGTCGAACGTTGTCGCACAATATCAGTGTTTTGCAGCGCAGTAGTGGAGGTGCGTTGCACTAGCATTGCGAGAGGTTGTGCAAGTGCAGTAGATAACTGGGCACGATGAAACAGGGAAGTTCGAGATAATCGTACGAGGGCGCACGCCCATTGTTTGGTGGGACTTATCGAAAAGATTCAGCAAGAAGCATCGGCGCAAAAAAAAAAAAAAGAAAAGAGAGAAAAAAAAGGCAGGGAAGCGTGGACACTTCAGCTCCACCGTAATGGTATGAGTCGACGGAGTGTTTCTTCACCGCGCCTCCTCCTTCGTGTGCTCGAACTTTGCAATTGATTTGACTACTAATACAGTAATTTTCCCTTCTGTTAACTCTCACGTGCTCATTAGCATACAGTTAGTTGCAAGCTACAGCATTAAGGACAAGACCACCTGACATAGCAGATGTTTCCAGAGAACCGGCCATTAGTTTTTTTTTTTTTCTTTGAGCAGACTTTTCGAGGTATGAAAACGGCTTCTGCAGCACCGTAATGTCATTTTTGTGGAGGTGAGAAATATTATCAGTGATAGTAACTTGTGAACTAGTTAACTAATTTCTGGTAACTAACTTTTGACTATTACAACTACATTCCTGGTTTCAGTGAGAATTAGAGGTAGTCGTTAGCAATGATCATGTCAGGCAATGATCATGTCAGTTGTTTGTAGTTTAAAAACGCGTTTACCCTCGGCGCTGTGACACAACAAACCTTGCGTGTCACGCGCCAGAACGCGCGTGCTCAGTGGCACGCCCCAGCGACGTGAATCGATAACGCCAGTGCCCAGTGACCTTCTTTGACTCGCCTGCGCTGGGATGCTCGCTGCTGCTCCAGTTTACGCGGGCTGGAGCAGCGGCTACAAGCCACTGATTGCCGAGGCACTTCACTGCAGTAGTTAAGACGTTCATTATGAAAAATCAGCTAGCGATCTTGTTACTGAACAGCATTGAACTTTTTTTTTTTTTTTGGCATCCGCCAACGCTGACATTGTGTCGCTACATAAACATACTTAAAAAAGAACCGAGCCATACGAAAGCGGCAGCGTGGCCTAAAGGTGACTGTGTGACTCGGCTTCCGGAGGTCCCCTTCTGCGGGTGCGATTCCAATCTCACCTCCACATCTGAAAGCGGCAACCCCGATTGGCAGCTGTAGCCAAATCAGCCATGTCATGTGATCCTAGGATGTCACACAGCCCGATGACCGATCGGTACGCGGCAGCTGCCGGCAAGCATGCTCCTGATTTTTCGCTGCTACGCCTTGGCTGTACTTCTGGAGAAAGGGGCCTTTAACGCAGTCGCAAAAACAAACAAACTGTGGAGCACTCCGAGTTTACTTGGGCCACCTGGCATTCTTCAGCGCGCGCTCCTTTCCCTTTTCTCCTCCATCGAAGCGCGACCGCCGCGGTCGGGATTGGATCCGGGTTCTTTGGTTCATATAGCCCTAACCGCTGACCCACCGCGGCTGGTTTCCAAAACAAAGATCAAGACACTTGAATAAACTAAAGCGGCATCTTTCGGTGCAGTATGCCTTCTCTGGGCTCGTTTCTGCGCTTGGCGACATAAATAACGATGGACGAAGGCGGAGTAAGCTTTGAGCGACTGCTGTTCAGACAGCTCTCACCCTTGGCCAGACACCGCGCCTCCTCGCAGCGTTTTGCTGCGCCACCCTGGCCAGGCCAGGCCGGTCGTCTAGCGCGCTGAACAAAAGCGGTCGCCTGGCGCGGTATCGATTTGCGTGGCCCAGAGCCCGGCGTACAGTCGCCAGCGCCGTCGGCGGCGTACCGAAGGCCGTCGACCTAGTGGCACTCCTCCCGGGAGGCTCCGAGGCTGCACCGGCTACGGACGCCTTTTGTCGACCCGCTTTTCGCCGTCTCGCCGCCTTCCTTCCGCCTCGGGGCCGCTGCTTCCGCTTGTCACTGCATGTGGCCTCGTCTCTTCCCATGCCGCCGCTGCTGGCCGGCGTTGCGCAGCCGGCCACCGGGAAAGGGTTGCCGTTTGTGTTTTCAGCCCCCATTCTGGCCAAACTCAGTCGAAAATCCCTCGTAATCGCGGCCAAGTTGAGGCCGAAGCCGACGTGAAAATTCCTCGCCAAGGGTAGGCATATATGGCGAGATTCCTAAGCACCCCAGCTCGATGCAAGCTCCCCCGCGGGCGTCTATCCAGTGTATACTAAAGCGATTGACGCCTCAGCACTCCGCCGTTGCCTCATGGAAACGAACAATGCTTCCAGCAGGCATTTAAATGCACCAACCTCACTTGCTGAAGGGTAGATGTCCGTGTGGCTTGGCTTTCCGTAGACTACGGCACCCCTTCGCCTCTTTGACAGAAAGTGCCGGTTCTTTGAGAGAGGGGAGGGTGGGAAGGGGGGGGGGGGGGGGGGGTCAGTGATTGCACGGAAGCTAAGGTAGCAAGGCATACCATCCTCGTACAAAGTGGGAAGACCGTAAGCCATTACTCACGCTATCGGTCGTGCCTGGCACGATCTGCGTGTGTAACCCCGTGCTCGACAGTAGTAATTATTGTGGCACTGGTTCATATGTGCTGATGATTAGAGGGAGCTGTAGCGAGCATTTTAAGAGATCTAGAACGCAGCGTAGAGAGATTGACACCGCGCAACACGTAAGCACGATGCTGATGGGCTGCCTTTACGCGACTGCATACTGCCGCAGAAAGCAGCCGTAAATGCCACGCTAAATACACATACAATGGCCGATATAGTCCCCAGGGAGGGGGGGGGGGGGGGCAGTGGTTAGGGCGTTCGAGTACTATGCCCAAGGATCGGGTTCGAATCCCGGCCTCGGCGGCCGCTTTTCTATGGGGACGAAAAGCCAGGCGTCCGTGTGCTCAGTAGTACTTGCGTGCGGGCTAGTTAGTTAGATGACTGTGAAAAACCTCTGGCGCTGCATAGTTAGAAACAACACACAAGAGATTACAGCAAGGCGTTCACACCGATGATGCTCTCAACTACCAACTGGCTGTTATTTGTAATTCGAAGGACAAAAAAGCATTACAAAGCTTCATAAAGAGTCAAGCTGCATAGGGAGCGCTTTGTCAACTGCCGCGAAGGTGTTGTGTGCAAGATGGGTAGGCCCATGTGGGGCAGACAGGGCGATGCCTCAATCAGAGGTTAAGAGAACACAGAAATGCATGTGCAGCATTGTCGGCTCCGGGAAACCTGGCGACCCATTGCTCTCGTTGTCGAACGGAATACACTCAACCGGACTCGAGGGGTAAACATTGTGTAGCAAGGTTCACGGAAACCAGGGTGCTGGCTCGGGCAAAAGGCACTTTGAAAAGACAGATTATCGAAGCATTTAAGATGATTTCGGGTGAACATGGGGAATGCGGGAGTGTTCCGTTAGCAGGAAGGAAGGGATAGAATTCGTTTGGACAATATGACAAGAAGATAGACGCAAGTTGCCATTATATTCGTTTTATTTTTCTTTGCAATTTTCTTGAATTTTATGTTTTCTTCTTATTATTCCCTTACGTCTTTTTTAATGCCTTCTGCTTCTTCGTATCACATAACAGCCAGTTGGTAGTGAGCGCATCATCGGTGTGAACGTCTTGCTGTAATCTCTTGTGTGTGTGTTGTGTTTGTGTGTAACTATGCAGAGCCAGAGGTCTTCGGAGTCCGTGTGCTGTGCGATGTCAGTGGACGTTAAAGAACCCCAGGTGGTCGAAATTTCCGGAGTCCTCCATTACGACGTCTCTCATAGCCGCAATCTCTTTGGGACGTTAAACTCCGTAAAGAAACAAATAGCCAATAAGCGATGGCCGAGATTGATTCAGAATGCGCGGCTGTCACCATCTGCGAGCCTGCCTAAATGAGCATCGTTGCTCTAAAACACTGTAAGCAGACCACTGCATGCTGTAGCCCATTATGAGCGGCGAGAAATGCCGCTGGTACTGCAGCTGCTAAGTTGAAGCTGCTGTGTGTGCCACCCTTTCGGCGCGGTGCAGGTATCCTCTCAAAGTTCGGTCGCGCCCTTTTCCTTAAGGTGGGCAGTGATTCTTGGCTTATTTTAAAATAAAAAATAAAAATGTGCTAGGCAAAAAGAAAAAAACACTACCTCGCCGTGGTGCTTGCGTAGAGAGCAAATACCTGATATCTTTGATATCTTTTTAGCCTTTTTTTTTTTTTTTGTAAGGCTGCTCGCTTACTGCAAGCCTATTTTTTATACAGTTATGGCAATCTAAAATTTATTGAACTGGCTGGCTACTGTGTTTGCCGAGGCTGACGTTGTTGGGAAACTGAGGAGTACGCGAGGAGCACGTTGGCGTCGGAGTAATTGTTTGTGCAGACGCGGACGAGGAGGTGGGGACTGGGTAAACAGAGCAAGCCACGCCGTTTCAACCCCACTTATGTGCGCCTGCAAATATCGGGACTTTGTTGTTGTTGCTCGCACGAGGCGCCTAAATGCTGTTGTCGCAGCGTGGCTCATCTGCCCCTGTTCATAATAAGCGCGTAGAAACTTGATCACGCAGCGCTCTGAAAGGTTGGTAGTTATTTACTGCTCACCTGAAGCACGGGTTGTCGCAATCACATGTGTCCACCCATACGTCCTTGCAGAAAAGACGCAGGTGGCGTTTGGTTCTGTGCGGAGGAGTTCCATCATCCAGCTCTCTGGCTAAGCACTGCGTGTTTTGGCACGGAAGACATTTGTTAGTTCCGAGTTCCTTGTCCTGCATGGTTTTGAACAGAAGATGTGCGAGCAGTTTTCGCACTTTGAACGCGATCAAAGAACAGAGGCGTACCTGCGGCAAGTAATGATTGGTATCTCGATGAAGCTTAATCTTGTCTCTATGCGCATGATGCCCTATAGGAGACGCGAAGTACACTTAGGTGGCCTTGGTGGATTATTTAAGACGTTGCGGCCGCCCAATGCGGTACTCCCCCGCTTCTCCTCGCACGATTTTCACTGCACAAGATGCGCTGTAATAAGGGAGTATTAATTATTAGCATCCACCCGGGTGCAGCCGTACTGCCACAGAGGGGAAATACGCAGCTTTCTCAGACTTCGTAATTGAAGAAAAATTCGTCCTGGTCTTTTTGGGGGGCGGCCGCTCAACCAACAAAGGTAACCAGGGCGGCCAGCAGTCAGATGCTTTAGGCGAGATCACTCTGATCAACAACTGAAAGTGGCAATGTTTGTCCAAGGTTTTAGGAGAATCTTCCAAGATGGAGTAGACTTGGAATTTATTAAGGTGAAGGATGCTTGTTTTGATTTGAAATAAGGAACAGGCCTGAAAGTGCTAACGCGACATAACACTCAGTTTTATGGCAGGTGCTTTATATAGAAGCCATGGAACAAGAAAGCGCAGCCTCCTGTCGACGCTACATAGCGCGCTATATCAGCCGGCTTTGTGGGCTGAGTACTTTTGTTTCTTTTTTATCCACACTCTAACATTTGTCGGCAACTCTGCTACTATCTGAGGATTGTCGGAGCCTTTGGTGCTCACTGGTTTGTGCAACTGACAATTAGAAAAATCGTACGAGTGTAGCCGCCACTTTACAGTACGCTAGGGAGATTTTAACATTCTGGTTCGTTTCTGTCTCAGGCGGAAATGACGCGTGCGGGTTATTTCTGTGGGGCGGAAGTTGTCTGGTCGGTTCCGGCGGTTTTGCAGTCACACAATCATTCGTCAGCACAAAGGAGTAGTATGGCCATTTCTGTGGCGCTGTCTAGAAACGGGTGGCATGAGGCTGTGAGGCACCCGTATTTGCTGAATGATACAGGGGCTTTAGTATTTGCACAGTTGTGTGGAACCCCACCAACAGCACCGTACCGTTCTTCTTTGTTCAGACTTTAAACCGCGAAACTGCGCACGTTATGCCGCTCCATGCGATCTCGTCTGTTTTTTAAGTTTCTTTCAGCCCGTTTTTGTCGCCGATCGATGCTCAAAAAGTTATGTCGCCTTCGCCATAGCCTTCTTTCTTTTTTCCCCTCTGAGTAATGCTTGTGTGGCCGGTCAGGGTTGTTTTGTAAGCAAGCTTGCTCAAACAGCGGTCGTGCGCGCATAAAGGCCGCCCCGGCGTTTTGGGTTTTGATATTTAGTTCTAAATCGACCTCGCATCAGAACGAGTCTACGCTCTCCGCCACAGGCGTTCAGCGAAAGTCGGCTCCGGGCGAAGGCTATGAAAACTAACAACTTGAAGACCGGGGCGTGGTGAACGCTCTTGACCTACAAGTCCGCTCTTGAGCAAACAGGGCGCTTTCAGTTTCTGCAGCCGCGCATGCTGCTATTCGTGCATGCTGCTATTCGTGCTGAGCCGAAAGGAGCAGGCTTAAATCGGGGAACCAGTAGCCCGTTACGATGTTTGCTATTTTCGGAGCCGGTAGAGGGAGGGAGCCATGCGCTCGCCACGCAAGGCGGTTTCAGTGGTCGCTATTACTTTTGCAGCGAATGGTTGGGGCAAATAAGACACTGGCAGTCGTTTAAACGATGCTCTAAATCTAGCCACTTGAACTTTTAACTTTTTTTTTTTTTTTGTTCCTTGCCCTTTCGGCTAATCGTTCCGTAGCACTCGCGTGATACGAGTAGTGAACGCCGCTTTGCGCGCGCATTGTGCGTACGGCATCAGATGACATTTGAGTGCGCAGTGCGACGACTTTGGTGCAAAGACGAAACCTTCTGCGCTGTCATTCGATTCCTGGCCTTCCGCAGAGCGCGTGTGTTGGACATCTCGCTCTTACTGTGCGTTGTGCAAAGCAGCGCGTCGGCCGGAAAGAGAGGGTGCTTCGACTACAACCGCAGTCCTACAGATGTGGGCTCGTGGTAAGCATTAGTGGCAGTATCTGCCAGTCCACGCACTTTCTTCTAAGCGCGGGTGGGTTTATTCTATCCATGATTCTTTGTTCCCTTTTATCCGCATAGTGCCGCAGCGGAGGTTCCACACCGTATGCGATATTGCTGTTCTCCAGATAGTTATTGTGTGTGGTTCCTTTTCTGTGTGCGAAAATGTGGTGGAACATTGAAAATGATCGAGCGCGCTGGGGGTATGAGGTGCCTGTTTCGTCGTAGAAACAGCTGTGCAAGCTGTTACAAATGTCCGTCTGCGCGGAAATCGGCGCGCAACCTGCGGAGATAGTCGCCACATTACTAAGCCCCGTGTGTAAGCAAGCGGGGAAGCGGTGCCACGCGTTCATTCACAGCAACGCAAACCACTGTAACCACTATAGGTTACTGCAGCGACTCACTAAGTCGCGTTCTAACACCGCACCACAGCCGCACGCTACTGTGCGTGCAGCAGCGGGCATTGCCTCACGCAGTACCCTGTTAGCACTATAAACATCACATAATTCGCTGGCGCACTGTGTGCTGCGCGGTTGCGCTACAAGAGCAGGCAGTAGTGCATGATCACAGCCTAGGGCGTCTTGATGGCGGCGTGGGTATCTAGGCACCCTAATATACATCAGCGCACCGTGGCGCAGATGGACGCCCGCGGTCTTTGGCGTATTCGGGCCGGGACTCGCCTGCGTCGCAACCTTATAGTGTAACTGTTGAGTCGCGACTGAGTTTTCGTTTGAAAGAATAGAGCCTTTGCGTCCGCTTGCGCGAAGGAGCCGGCACAACAGCTGCTGCTGCTGCGCGATACGCAGCGTTGTGTTCGCAGCTGTTTTGAGCGACGAAAGCAGTCTCGAAGGGTGCGCACCCAACGTTCGTGCGTGCACAGCCAGAACGATTGTCTCTCCGCTCGAGGGGGATAAGAAAGTGCTCCAGGGTTCCTTCTCTGCTCATCGCTTTGCCAGCAATTTGGCAGTGTAACGACATTGCACTGCGCTGAAGATTTACGTGCGCCACTAGAATGCACTGTTGTCCGTTGTCTACGTATAACTGTATACATCCCTGCTGATCGAGCAAGAGCGCCTTTGGGGCCCTCTTGCGTTTCCCAGGACCGGTTCTGTGCACTGCGAAGTCACGCATCTTGGCAGCCTTAAAACCTTAATTTTCGTTGGCCGCGTTGGAAATGGGGAAACGTGCGCCTTTTTAGGGCGGTTACTGGGTTAATTTGAAATTCATTATGACTTCAAGAAAAAAAAAAGAAAATTCTATTGCTAATTGTTTTTGCTGCGTAAGGGGTCCATCTCATGAAGACGATGCATTGTAACGTCCCAGATCGACTCAGGCTATGGGAGATGCCGTAGTGGAGGGCTCCGGAAATTTCGACCACCTGGGGTTCTTTACCGTGCACCGACATCGCACAGCACCCGGGCGCCTTGCTTTTCGCCTCCATAGAAAAGCGGCCGCCGCGCCCTAACCACTGCACCACCGCGGCGGGGAAGTAGAAAATGAAATTAACCGAAAGCTTCGATTCCGGTCCCCAAATCGGCGTGCTATGTAGGTCTTGTTACGATTAGTCGATTATTATTATTATTATTATTATTATTATTATTATTATTATTATTATTATTATTATTATTATTATTATTATTACAACGCAGATAGCTATGAAACAGAAAATTGTAGATGGGAAACGTGCATAGTGGGTCAGAGAGATAACTCGAGTTATTGCAATTCTAGTGGAAATAAAAAAAAGAAATGGCCATGCTGGGCAGGACATGGAGTGCGAAGAGAGGACAACCGATGGTCGCTTAAGGTAATAAACTGTATTCCAAGGGAAGGCAAGCGTAGAAAAGGGGGCGGACGAAAATTAGGTGGGCAGATGAAGTTAAGAATTTCGCAGAAGTCAAGTGGATGCAGCTAGCGGACAGGGTTAATTGGAGTAGTACGGGAGAGGCGTTCACCCAGCTGTGGGTGTAGTCCGGCTGATGATGATCAGACCAAGAACATAACCCTACTGAACTGCACCGTTTGCCGTTAGTCACGAAAAATATGGATTAATTAGCACTTATGTATTCAGTTCTAACTCATTTCGTCGAATACCGCAGTTTTCATATTGTGATAAAATTCATTTAATAGGTCAGTGCTGCTGATAAATCAATAAAACTGTCCATCCTGAGTGGTTTTGCCTCTATATTTCGTTGTATATTTCAGCGGCGTATTCTTCACTGCCGTCATCAGTTGTAAACGTAAACGGCAGTTTTCATATATCTGTATTATGTCACGAAGGTCACAGATTCAATACACTAACTACACGTTGTTGTGGGACATCTTTTGACGGTCATATCTTTCTCTATCTCCACGAGTGTTAGCGATGCACTAGAGCGCCGTTCGGCTCTTTCACGGGGTTCATCACTCGTCAGCCTGACAACTCGCACTCCAAGGCAAAAGCCCTCTGCAATATCCCTCCAATTAAGCCAGCTGCATCTCGTTGAAACTTTTATATCTCTTCTGCCCACCTAACTTCCCGCCGCGTACTCTACTATACGCTCGGAGGTACTCTATTCAGTTTTGCAAAAGTGCTGTTCGCACACACTCCTACAGAAAACCGAGAACGGCGACCAGTGGCGTAACCACGCTTCTTTAAACACGGGGTTAATGGAGGTGAAAAGGGACAGGCGCAAAGCCGCGTCACATTTCTTTATTCTCTACTGTTGCCAAAATAATGAACATCACACGGCTGTTTTCGTCAGTTTACACAGGCGTCGTATTGGACAGGATTTTTTTTTTTTTTTCGTGGCAGACTTTTGTAGAGGTATGTGCGGCTTCCTGAACCTTCAAGGAATAGCCCAGGTTAGGGGCGTCGAACCATCGCTGCGCATTCGCAAACTGGCGCAACAATGGGATTTCCACTCCCCCCCTTCCGTGTATGAAGTGAGCTCGTGTCACAGCAGGCGCGGCGCCAGCGATCATCAAAGTTCTGTTTGCTGTCACTGCCGTCGAGGCCCTTGATAACGTCGGCACTCGACCAACTGATGGCAGCTTTAGCAGCTGACGGGGGGGATCATTGTGGAGAACCCGCTAGCATGGAGTTCCGGCTGGATATTAAGCGGAGTTGGTCATAAGCGGCCGCCTCCGAGGCGAGCTGGTTGTCGCCTTATCGTCACCGTGCACAGCAACAGGGCTTCGTCGACGCCTCTTCAGCTGCTTACATGACGCGATAGCGTTGTGCGCGCCGTTGGGCATAAGCTCCCGCGTCTCGCCGTGCTGGGCGGCATCCAGTGCGACTGTCTCGTCTCATGGCGCGCTTTCTGTCGTTTATCTTCCTACCGTGAGGGTGGAGAGGCGATTGATCATGCTTCGGAGCAATGTGAGGGTTTCTGCGTGTTGTGTGTGTTCCTGTTCCGTTATCGCGGGCTCAGGCACACGCGTCTGCCCAGACCCCCTTGGTACCCACATTGGGCTCGCGTGATAAGGGATGCATTGTCCCGGCATAGCGCCCGCTGCGATAAGGGGCGGCCGCGAGGGCGGTGCGGAGCGTTTGAGCTGGCCGCGGATGTGTGCCGTCACTGCCAGCAGCTCGCTTGGTCTCGCATCCTCCTCGGAAGTGGTACACTGTCACAGGTAAGCACTGCATGTCGCACGTTCATGCATGGGGCCTCGAGGTTAAGACTATTTGCTCGCTCGTACGCGACGGCGTTTCTGTTTGTGCGAGAAAAGTCTGCCGCCGCGAAGAGCATGCGTGTTATTGTGGCGGCTGTGTCGCCTCGCGGAGCGTTGCTGGTGTCAAATTGCATGTGCTTGCTGATGAGGCAGGGCGGGAGTAGGGAGGGGCTTTTGGAAAAAAAAATGTTGGTATTGTGACTTCGGCGACATCACTAGACTTGCTCCGGCCAGGCAAACATTAATCACAATGTGCGGAAATATTTGACCTCGTTTGTGTCATTCAATGGGTATCTGCACCAACCACCAAGTGAAAACAATGCATCGGCTATGGCATCGGCGTTTGCCTGCTTCTCTCCGGTTACGTGCGACAGGCCTGCTTACCGCTCAATCCTTAGACCGAGTGGCACCAATGCAAGGCGAGCCAGGTCCCGCATACAACACATTGCCGCGGCCACACGTTTGCATTCTTCCATGGGCCCCGAAGTAATGCCAGAGTTGCATCTACGCGGCTCGCCATGTTTGCCTTATTATGGATTCACTCCTTACTTGCCTCGGATGCTGTTGTTTAGTCAGTGGCATGTAATCAAAAGCGTAAACGAGCTATTGAAATACGCTGGGATTAATCATTTCAGTGATAAAAATGCCGTTTTTTTTTTGTGTGTTTACGAATAAATTAAAACATTACAGAGTGCTGCTGAATCAATCCACATTGCCACCGTTGGCGATTGACATTTCCTTTCACTGTGTGGCAGCACGTACAGAAATGTCATTCGATCAGGGGAAGTGCGCATCGTGAAAGTATACCACCAAACTTGTCCGTGTGCCAGGGCTATGATATGTTGGCGCCCGAGTATCATGACACCAGTCGTGTACTCACGCAAGGTTTGCGGTGTTTGTTTCGATATGAACACAGCACGAAATGCTATCGGCGCTTCCCGTGTTCTTAGCTCAACCTCTTTATCTGCCATGAGCAAGACTGTTTTTATTCAGCGTACCTACCTAGGCATTTCGATCCCTGTACCCTTGTTTTAGAGCAGGAAAGTTGAAGAAATGGAAGTACAAACGGCTGCGTAATGTATTGAAACTTCTCCTCCGTATTATGTGATAGCGTAAAAAGCAGGGCCGTTGAGTCTAAGCGTTATGTCGCCGCCTCGCACTCGATGAGCGTGGTTTCTGGGGCAAAGGTTCCCGTTCGAATCTGCGTGAGATCCTGCACAGAGTTGCTAGTCGTGCGACAGCCATCGTTCGGGGGGTCGAACCGTCAACCGACATATGCAAGGGTGTCTTTGGGAGATGGTTGGTTTATAAGGTTTAACGTTCCGAAGCGACTCTGTCCATAGAGGAAGTTGTGGGATCCGGATAATTTCCAGTTCCGGAGGTTCTGTGACATGTAGTGATATCGCGCAGTACACGGGCACCTTGTTAGCGGGTCGCATTTATTAGTGTCTGGTAAGCTATTGCACTGTCGCGCATATAGTTAGCGGTGAAATTTGGGGGGTATTATTTGACACTCCAGACTGCGAAGAGTAGCTAGGGCTCTTGGCTCGCAGATGTTTGCTGTTTTTTTTTTTTTTTTTTTTTTTGTACGCATTTAAGGATATCGGCGCTACGAGCTTCTGTACCGCCGTGAATGCTGCGAGAAGATCGTGCCCTGGCTAACACTTGCTACACGGGGCCATGTAGCCTAAATTTGTGTCCCTGCCGCTCGTTTCGATGTCTGCGCGGCGGTTGCTTGACGCGTAAGCTCTCGAGAAAAGCAATGTGTGGATGTGCCCAAGCATCTGCGCCTCCACACTGACGAGCAAGGTCAGAGTGTTGTCAGTCTCGATGGACGATGTGCCATCGAAGACTGCGCCGCCTTTGCTCGCGTCCCGCGAGTCAGCGCGAACTACGCCGTTCGGCTGCACGAAGATCTCCAGCCGCGCCTGTACGTATACCTGTACTTCGGCTCAGCCGCCCGGCTGCAATGTAAATACAGGCGCCCTCTGCCAGCGAGAGGAGCGGCTGAGCTGCGCCCGTGCTCTTCCCGAGTTTGCTCACCTGAATTCGCTATCAGGCAGGTATTGAATGCAACGCTCTTTCGCATTCCCCGGCGGAGGTATGCAACAGGCCTGATTCATGGCGCCCCTGCGGAGCCGGTGTCGTCACTATTGTGCACGACGAACGTTTGCATGGATGACGCATCGTGCGTGCGAGTGATGCCTGGAAATATATGCTGGCAGTGTTCCATTCAGTGCGATGCTGTGCGGGTGGCTTCTTTTAACGCGCCAGAATTTGTATTTTAAAAAGAAAACAATGAGAGATACATGTCTGTGGTCTGTGCAAGTTAGTTATACAGCGAGACGGGCATCATGTGCGTAGTAGGACCTAACGATTAGACGAATGACCTGTTGTAAACTAATAAACTTTATTATTATTTTTTATATCGAGGAGCAGTATAATGCTGCGAAATTGGAAACCAGGTTAGAAATACTAAATGTAAAATCTACGAATCTTAAATGTCGTTGATTAGGCTTTCCAGCTGTACGCCTTTGCAAAATGGTGTTGCTCGCATTTTTTTGTGTGTCAAGTATAGAAGTCGTTTGTGTATTTGATGGCGGGTAAAAGGGTAAGACGATTTTGATGACGGTGCCACGTGCAGGGACGCCATTTTGTAAATATGCAATGCGTGTTAGCCAACTCAACGAGCTTTCAAATGCTCATTTTTGTCGTGCGCGTTGCTGCGCAACACTCTGCGACGAAAAGGACGAGGGAACACACTGGTACGAATGAAGCTCGAACTGGCAGCAGTTCATTAAATGCGTGTACAAACTATTATTATGCAACTTTTTCGCATGCTGTACGCGGTTTCGGCCACGATGAATCACGTGTATACCCTCGCACTATTCGCTCTTGACGAGTTCAATCTCAATCTGTTGAAGAACAAAAGTCAAGCTGTATACGTGGGTAAGGAAGGTTTGCGATTTGGCGCTTCCTTTTAGGCCTGTCTGTTTCGCTGTCCTTTCTTTTTTCTTTTTTTCAGTCTAGCAGTAGCGCGCTGAAGCAAACTGGCCCCTGTTTTAGCAGTGCTAGTTGTTTCTGTAGGCTGCAAGATAATAATAATAATGATGATGATGATGCGCTTAGTGTCGTCCAAGGCGCATGTGGCCCTTCCCCAGCAGTGCTACCTATGTTGGAAAGTTGAAAAAAGTATACAGCGAAATTGGAGGGGTGAATTCAACGTCCTCATCTGGCTGCCAGTGCCCCCAGCTGCGAGGATCACACCTTGGTGGTCATACCTGTGACATATACTGCGGAGCGTTTCGTCAGCGCCGATACCTTCAGCGAACCTCCCTTATAGAGATCCCCGACATATGTTTTTGCGCAATTGGCGGCGGTGGAACGATGTTTTCATACGCTTCATGAGCGCTGCGCGAGAGAGAAAATGCGGACGTCGCCCCTGCGTGCAACGTGCTTCGCATATTCTGCCCGCCACATGGTCCTCTGGCTGGCACAGCAGTGCGCCTCTCTTTCAGCCTCATTTGTACGGAGCGTTTGCTGCCAACGTACGTATAGGTGGGAGCGTGTCCTTTTTCTTTTTTAATGCGAGGTGGTTTTGCGCGGCCTTGGCGATAGCTGTGCGTTTCGTTCCGGCATTACTATTCAGTTCGCCTGCCACAACTCGGAGCAAGATTTGTGTAATCTAGGTGCCGCATCTGGTTGCTCTCTAGGCTGCGAGTGGGCAAACAACGAGTAAACATTATAAATTGGGAGGTGCCGATGCGACACACGTGCTTCGAGGGACGCCGCAGTGGCGGTCTCCTCGGCATTAATTTTAGCGTGCGTCGGCAGCATGGACGTCATTCGCGTTTCGGTGTCTGTAGTCCTAACCACTGACCGCGATGAGCGCAAACAAGAAATAAGACGGCAGCAGCCGGTGTTTCGACCGTGAACGGACCGATGCGTGTTTCCACACCGCGTTTGTTTGTTTCGACAGCACCGTTCGCCATTCGGGATTGGCTCAAGTCTTCAGCGAAAGTGTAGAGCGGGGCAAACGAACGCCGACTGCAGTCGTAAATAGAACCGTCATGACACCGGCGGTGCGACGTCACACCTCGAGCGGGTGGCCTGGGTTCGTGCAGCCGCAGGGTGGAGTGATATACCAGCCTACCAGTAAGTGGGCACAAGAGATATTCTGCGATCCATCGTATGTGCATGCATCGATAGAGATCACATTGTGGAGTGCTCAGAATCTAATCAGAATTTTGAGCATGGCCAGCGTGATTGGACGTACCTGGAAACGCGATCATTTGCCTCTCAAGTCAGTTCACATACGAAAGGAGCCAACAGACAGCAGAAAAGCATAGGTAAAGGTTACTTTTATTTTTTTTTTTATCACTGCGAGGAAGAATGTAATCGTGGAGATAGTTGATTGGCAAGCCGAAGAAAAAACCAATGTGCCGCTGGTGGGATCCGAAGCCACGACTTCCGAATTTCGCGTCCGGTGCTCTGCCACTTAGCTACGACGAGGGCTGTTTAATCCTCCATTTTCTTAGGTATTAAGGTTGCGTATATATAACCTATCATTGACAGTGCTCGGAAGAATCGACTTTTGGGCCAGTTGTTACGTGACTAGTACATACAAAGCGGCGTGTCCTTGAGAGCGTTTAGCAGCGCTTGGTGGTTCTGTGGTGAACACTCACTTTCAAATGATGCGATACACTTCAAGCCTGCAGCGGCAGTTCACGGCGAACGCCTGAACCACGAAGTTGCTAAGTGCGCTGGGTATCTTGCGAAAATTTTCCTCGCTCTGGTTGGCCCCACCGCGGTTGCTGAGTGGTTACGGCGCTCGACTGCTGATCCCAAGGACTCGGAATCTATCCCGGCTATGGCGGCCGTTTTTCGATGGAGCCGAAAAGCAACGCGCCCGTGTACTGTGCGATGTAAAGAACACCGGTTGGTTGAAATTATCCGGGGCACTACACTACTGCATCTCTCATAGCCCGAGTCGCTGTGGGACGTTGACCCTGTAAACGTAAACCTCGTTTTTGTTAACAGGCGTGAACGCTGGAGATACCATCGCACTTGTTTCATTCTCCGAGAGCTTCTCCGTTGCTATTTCCGTGCGCAACCCGTGACGACTGACGCTAGAGTCTGCAGCTAGCAAGCGGATCACCCCATCGGTCCCCGTGCTGTCGCACTGTCGCCGGGATCCACTACTGCAGCGGCTCGCTGTAGCGCACAGGGTTTCTACTCGCTGTGCACGCGCCGGCGGAGAAGGCTGACACGGCCTTTCGCAATGCGCGGTCGGACGACGAGGCTCAGGGGGTAGACTGGAAGAGGGCTTATCTGTCACTGTCATACAGCTGGCCCGCGCTTGTCCAACATGGACAGCATAGGTGCTGATAGTCCTCGCCCGAGTCTAGATTTTGACCGCCGATTTCCTCGCTGGGTAGTTAACGCTTCCCCCCTCTCTCACGCTGTTTTTCTGCATTTTTTGCTTTTCGAGATGGGCTACACGCGATTGCAACTTGTGCTATCGGTGGATTTGCGCTCTGCATTGCGTTCCTCGCTCAGGCGCAAGACTAGTTTCCGTAGCGTATACGGTCTGCAAGCCCGCATGCCTCAGCTGAATACTTTTGACGCTTCAGTGCCTGTTCTAGTTTTTGTATGCATGTGCACACCAAACATTCGGCAGGTTGGATAAACTGCAATGGTCATTGTTGGAAGCGGGTACCTTGTGATGAGGTTTTCTGTCGCTGTGGTCGGCACACTAAACGTCGGCGGAGTTTTCTAACTGATCCGCATGAGGTGTTTACTTCGAGCCTTTAGGACTCAGAAATGTTGCGGCTGGTTGGTCTGTGTGTAACGATGCATTTATTTTTGTGTACATCGCTCATTCTACTACGAAGGACCTGCTGACCGTGTACTTGTGCCCGTCAGCGCTGCAGCTTTGGTGCGCCTTCGCTGTTTCGCCTATATCGTCAGGCCCTCGTTTAGCCTTATTTAGGGCTGTGACATTCTGAAGCTAGGGAGGCGGTCAGCATTGTTTGAGTGCAAGGCATGGGGCCTCAGCTGCGCGGCTATATTTTCTCTATCCAAGGAGCATGCGTGCGTTCTTGTCTAATATATTTACATATAGCTTTTGTGATTAATCCCGGATGGTAGCCGCCGGCAGTGATAGCGACGACCTTGCTTTCAGATGTACCAAGGGAAACCTTGTGCATAAGTTGTAATAGAAGTTGAATTCATCGTGTAGCGTTGTTTTTTGTGCGGGGAACGTATCTGTGAATTATAGTGTCTGCCTCTTTTGTCGACCTACGAAAGGAGACTGTACAGGTCGGTATATGTCGACCTACGAAAGGACATTGTACAGGTCGGGGGGGAGCAAGGTATGGCCACTGCGCCTGCGCAGGAGGTGTCCGGCAAACCGGTATACATCTACGTTAGTACGTCTCTGCTTTGCTGAAAACCTGTATCATGCTCCGCAACTCATGCGATGTTGTCATTTCACACGCTTGTATCGCCCGACATTTTTCGGTGTAACACTGCAGCATCGCTGGTGTGATAAATGGCTTGTTTTCTATTCTCTGGACAAACTGCCTTTCGGGATCCTCTTAGAATATGCATACTTCAGCGCTTTTCCTTTTTTCGGCGTTAGCGTAGAGAGTCAGGAGGTAGGCGCACGCACTCGCGATACGAAGTTGCGGATTGGATTATGGACGTTAAGTTAAATGAGGCGAAGACATGTCGAATATTGAGGAGAATCCCCCAAGGTGGAGTAGATTTGAAATAAGTTAGTAATTGCTCTTTAGCTTTCCTTTGTAGCCATATATGGCTGGGCTTGAGTGGATGCCAATGAGTAATTACTCCCTTGTTAATCTACTTCGCGAAACTATGCGAAAACACTTGCGCAAGCATATACTTAGTGCGAAAGATCTACTTCACCAGGTCTAACTGACTCACCATTTTCTGCGTCATGGATTGCCAAGCGCTGCCAACTCTGGTTTCGATCGCCGTTAAATTGGCAGGGTGAGATTGAAATTTAGCCTTCCGATCCCGACTGAGACGCGTTGGCCCTGGGCCATGGAGGCGCGTCGTTCCTACGGCGTGGTTAAAGCGAGGATGTGTCGCTTCAGGAAACTTCCACAACGTATACATCACGAACGTGCCTCAGGCAGGTGATGGCGAGCAGAAAGCGGCAGTGTCATTTACATCCACCATCCGCCAAGATAAACTATACGCGGAACTAGTGCTATTGCACGTTGTACTAGCTAAACGTCTGCGATTTGTTTTTCCTTCACCTATTTTTCGCTTCTGCATCCGTTTTTCTGTTGGGTGACAGACTGGCATCCCTTGGCAAAACGAGAAGATATGGCCGCAAGAGGCGATGCTGCTGGCCCACGGACACTATTAGCGTCCCCGTCATATGATTGGGAAAGAAGGGGGATTTAGCGTACTGCCGACGGGGCTTTGTGCTTCGCCGGACCCGCGGCGCCATCGGCGGCATCAAGTGAGGCGCCGGCTGGCCTCGCTAGCCACGACGGCGCGACGGCGGGCTTTGCGTCTGTAGGGCATCACGCTTGACGCGGGTTCTAAGGGCGGTCGGAGGGTGTGTCGCAAGGCGAATCGTTCCTCGGCGATCCGCCGCTCGATGCGCGCTCCCGCCCACGCGGTGTGCCACGGGCGGCCTACAGGTAGGAAAGCACAAAGCGAGGACCTCTTTGCTTTGCGAAAGCAGTGGGTGTCTTCACGGGCATTGACATTTTCACTGCGAGGGCACCCTCAAAATAGAGTTGTCATCCAAAAACTATACGCCTTTAGTACGCATCTAAGCAGTTGAAACCAGGGAGTCAACTCCCCACTCCCTTTTGGATGGGCTGCTTGCCCCCCCCCCCCCCCCCCCCCCTTCCCCCCCTCGTAGAGAAAATCCGGGGAAGACACTCTTCTGCCTTCGGATATTAATGTCGGATCATATGGTTTACATTGGCCGTTGATCTGGAAGGGGCTTTTTTATCATTGTATAGCTGTTGTCGCGCCTCACAATGTACATGTAGTGTTCCGAGAGCTCAGGTGGTTGCCACACGAGTCTCATGACCGTACCAGATTGGTGGGACACTTGTTGCAAAAGAACAGCGCAGTTTGCATCATTTGCACACGTCCGCTGTTGAGCCGCAGCCGATGAAGCGCGTGGCTTTCCTTGCTTTTGCTAGTCATCGCTTCCAACGACGGTGGCGCCGTGGCAGCAGGAGGAACATTCAGCGCGAGTGCACACCCGAGTCCGGTGATACGGCCAGCGTCTTTCCGAACGGGGCCCTAGTGGCGGTTGAGCTGGGGCCATGTTCTTTCTGTGTCGTTTTCAGAAGTGTCATTGGCCAGCGTCTTTCCGAACGGGGCCCTAGTGGCGGTTGAGCTGGGGCCATGTTCTTTCTGTGTCGTTTTCAGAAGTGTCATTGGCTCGGGAGATAGCGGCACTTCCGTAAACGACGCATACTCGAAACAGGGACCCGGTCGCATCCCCAGCCGCGTATTTTTATGGTGCTTCAGGAACCGTCGCTTTCAGTGCGTGCTGCGCTGTTTCATTACAGTCGTTTAGATGGGCCCGGCGAAGTTTGGTTGTGTCGTCCTCATGGTTGGACTCGCTTATATGTCACTGAGTCGGGCCGGATAGATTGAATTGCCAGCTGTGAGCTGGATAGCAAGTGCTGAGTTGACTCGCTCGACCCGACCAGCTGAGTGCTCTTAAATGCTGTCGAGTCGTGTACGGTCGTGTAAACGAGAGAAAAAAAAAGTAGGAAAGCATTCTTTGCTGCCAAGCCTCGCAGGTAACGGTTGC
This sequence comes from Amblyomma maculatum, assembly GCF_055883805.1. Classification (NCBI taxonomy): domain Eukaryota; kingdom Metazoa; phylum Arthropoda; class Arachnida; order Ixodida; family Ixodidae; genus Amblyomma; species Amblyomma maculatum. The sequence continues at coordinate 25,098,515 of NC_139350.1, read as the reverse complement.
ATGCCACGATCTAGAATGTCACCACTCGCGCTTGCCTTAATTGCTCGACTTTCAGCGTCACTTTCTGTCGCATCGGGCTGTATGCGCTAACGTCGGACCGTGTAAAAGTCGTAGTCATCCAGTTTGGGTGGTCGTGCGCAGCGTGACATAGGACAGTATGCGTTCAAATCCGATTTTATGCAAACAAGGCTTACATGCATGCTTATTGTATACAGCGCCATGCAAGCCTCGATGGCAGTGTCGGCGGCTCGAGCACATTTCGGAGTTCCTGCCTCCAAACACGGTAGCGTGGCTCTGATGAATGTGCGATGCGTCGTCGCCCGACGAATAAAAGCGACCACGCAGTTTGAGCATCTTTGCGTATCCATGCCGTTTGATGGGCGTTGCTTTTCCGCTCATTGGTATCGGATTGACTCTTAAACTCTGGAGGAGTTTTCTTTGCAATTTCTTCTCAGCTCTTCCTTTTCTGTGTTTCCTATCGCAGAAAATAATGCATCCGCGCACGTCAGAACCTATCTGTGCTACTGAAGCGCGAAACGACAACGTTAAAAACGGCGTCGAGAATGCGTGTCGTTGTAACTGCAAGCTACAGATGCATATGATGGGTGGTGGCCGAAATCCTGATAATTTTCTCTTCGCCTATCAATACGACGTATGTTGGTCGACTCTCTGCAAGCTTGAACTGGGCTGATGCTAGGCGGACTCTATAAACTTGATGCCTTACGAGCGCGCGGCTTGGAATTAATTGATTTGCACTGACCGGTCGCCTCCGAAGTTGGCGCTGAGAATGACGCAATGAGGGGATCATGATGGGCGGCAAAGCTCGTTCGCAATCGGAGGTTGGCATTGACGACAGCTTGCCAGGGCAGAAACTAAGCAAACAATGAAAGAGCGATGGCACTTAACGTCCGGTCGAGCAGATTACGTGCGCCGCTTCCAGACGAAATGAGTTTCCTCCGCGGCGGCCGTACTTGCCTGCTCGTAAAGGAACGAAAAAGGGGTGTCTGGACTAGTTTCCCAACTCGTCCGCCGAAGAGCGTCGCGCCCGACTGTTCCCTTTTCACTGCCGGACTTTTTTTTTTTTTCCTCTTATTTCTCAGTCATAGTAGCCTTGCAAAGAAGCTCCCTGGTTCTCACTGCTGTTTTCTTCTTTTTGTGTGTGTGGGGGGGGGGGGGGGGGGAACGGCCGGAAAACGGGATGAAGATGGTAGAAAGTGTCCTTCCCCCTCTCACATTTTTTTTGTTGTTGCCTCGAGGAAGTGGTGCGCGCTTGAGTGGGGGTGGAAGTCAATTCACCATGGGCAGGAGCTTTTGAAGAAAATGGCATCTCGCGATAGTCTCGTATTTTGGCTGTGCTCTGTAGTCTCGAATCAATCCTTCAAACACGATGGTTTTTTCCCGTTTAACGGTAGTATCTGCTGGCACGTCGCCGCGCATTCCGCATGAGAGTCGCGGCAATCCTATCCAGGTGTTTTTTTTTTCTTCCTTTTTTTTTTGTCTTCTTGCCCAAATGCAGTTAATAAGTGCCGTGTCTTTAAATGTGAAGCTTGGCTGATCGCAACGAGTCTGTTTCAGCTGGGTCCCTGTCACTGGCTTTGATACAGCTAAAAATAACCAAGCCAAGTGCATTAATATTTCTGATTGCTTTCCATGCTTGTTTGTTTTTGTCTGCCTCCGATGACCTTGCATTTTTGTATCCACCTATGCAAACTTAGCGCCTATTAACCGTACTTGAGCAAGATTAAACTGGCGGATATTTTGAAATAAATTTTGCTCGTAATGAAAATGCAAAGGCACTTTCTCCCTCTAACATAGGTGTCTTCGCGTTCGGCCACCGAGCGCGTACCCTGTGAAGGCTCGATTATGGATGGCTATCCGCAGTAGAGCTGTTAGCATAATTTAGCTGATGCCCGTGTTTTCGTGCTAACCAGCTCGGTCTGCGCACAGAGAAGACCACGCGAGCATAATTAATGATGTTTTCAGCCTACGTGGTACGTAATGGGCCTGGCGCCCTACAGGGTGAGAGACTCTGCGAAACGCACGAAGGCAAAATGCGGGAATGCAAATGTGGAAGCAGAAACTACCAACGTCCAGCGCGTGTCTCGGCCCAGAGCAGCGATTTGTTTGTGTTCTCATCGCTAGTTCATCGGTTCTGCCCAGCGGGCTTACTCGGGTCTGTGTGCGCTAAGCAAAACAACGTGCACGGAGCAGGCTGTGCTGCAACTTCGAGCCTGCCAAAAAAAGACGAGAGAGTTCGCGTCGGGCCACGATTTCTTTGTTTCCTTGCCTCTTGTTTGTGATGTTTTTGTTGCGCTGCTTTTTCTGCTCCTGGCGCATCGCACCGCGTTGCACCTGGCGCATCTTCCTTCTTTGTTTCGAAATTTAAGCCCGGTGACTCACTCCGAGACGATGAAGGATGAGGCGCAGCTTATTCGGAGAACAAGGAGCTTGCTGCGTCATTGCCACTGCTTTGAGGGAGAACACGAGCGACGCACTGTTCGCCTTCTGTGGGAAAACAACAACAACAACAACAAAAAAAAAAAAAACCAGGACGAACAAGGAAAACGAGCAGCGATCAGTCACCAATTCATTTAATCAATCTTTACTCAACATGCAAAGGAACAGCCATCTTGGTACGTGCTCCACACAGGCGAAGAAATGCAATTTAACATGCGCAGCATTCGTTGTACGTGCTCTATACTGACGGAAAAAAAAAACAAAAAAAAAAAAACAACGTACGTTTTGTGTGATGACGTAACAGCCGATAAAGAACGAAATGACAGCTAGATAAGTAAAAGAAGCAAGAAAAAGTGGTCTCATGCGGAATCGAAAGATTACAAAGCGTGACTCAGAAGTGTACATGACGCAGATAACCTTCACGAAGGAATTGTAACACCGTAAACGAACTCTTAGGAAAGAGCCTGATTCATGCATGCTATAATTAGATGACGTGATACAAGCAGTCGAACAAGAAACGCACGTATTTAAAATAAGTTCAATGCGAACACTCAGGGCTGAGGTAAGAAGTCGCGGATTAAAAAAAAAAATAGAAACAATATAGACGGCAAGTATAAGTGAATTAAGTAAAAACGATGTGCTAGAGAGGCGAACTTAGGCAGGAAGGAGATAATTCATATGAAGGTACTGAAGAGTGAACATGTTTTCATTAGAATACTAATACCAAATGCACAGCCGTCATCAAAGCAGTGGATGAAAGTACTAAATGTCGTGCTTCAATTCATGTTGAAGGCAACGAAGTAATTTTTCGCTTTGTATTAGCTCCAGACTAAAATTTACAATTAGTTCAGTTTTTTCTGGTTTAACGTTCCAAAGAAACTCGGGCTATGAGGGATGCCGTACCGGAGTGCTGCGGAAATTTTCAGCCACCGGGGGTTCTTTAAGTGCACTAACAGCACAGAACACGGGCGCCTTGCATTGCGCCTCCATCGAAGAGCAGTCGCCGCTGCTGGGATCGAACCCGCGTCCTCGGGCTCAGAAGTCGAACGCCCTAAGCACTAAGCCACCATGGCGGGTAAAAATTAATTGTTCGCACTCGCAAAAAATGAAAGAGTGGTCATGTGCACTAGGGAAAGGCAGCTTAAATACCGCGGTATTCAATTCGTGCCGGGGCGAGAGATGTAGCTTAATGTTAAGTACGTACGTCCAGACTGTCGGATAAGTGGTTATTTAACGAATACCGTAATCTCTTCTGGAGTATAATGTCAGCCGGGCAAAACATCTCTTACGAAAGGGCAGGCTTTCTTCGGCATGCGAATGTTAACAACTCTGATAATGCCATCGCACGAAAAACCAGAACGAGTTTACAGAGAGAGAGAGAGAGAGAGAGAGAGGCATATAGGGAGAGAGAACATGCATTTATCTGTCCGCCCTCATAGACGCCCAAACGAGGCAGAGTTATCAAGAAAGGCACCACTATACTTGTGTTTGCTTTTTTTGTTCCGGTGGTCACTGCTGTTGGCCTTGCAGGTTGCTCACAGGAGTTCATCCATATTGCAGAAGAGGCGGGCGGAGAAACCTCCTTGAAATTGTCGTGAAAACCTGCAAACATTTCTAACCTGAACGAGAACTCGCTCGGCAACCTGTGTGACATGCAGTCAGATGAGAATTAAAAAAAAAAAAAAAATATCGGAAAAGTGATTTGCGACTGTGGGAGGCCACTTTAGTTTTTCGCCACATTGAAAACGCTTTTCGGCGCTTCCAGTGGCATCTATGGTAAGATCTAATCAACGACAGCGGTGAAGTTATTGCCATTGCTGAAATATTTTAATGATGCCATATACACAGAAAACAGATGTAACCCGCATCCACCGAAATCGCCGATGTTTCTCCGGGCCTTGGACGGACAGACACGGTCGGACACTGACCGATCGGCTGTTTGTGTGACATCAAGAGAGGCTATGTGACAGCTGCCAACTTGGGTCAGCACTTTAGACATGAGAATCGAACCCACCGGGACCATGTATGTATGTATGTATGTATGTATGTATGTATGTATGTATGTATGTATGTATGTATGTATGTATGTATGTATGTATGTATGTATGTATGTATGTATGTATGTATGTATGTATGTATGTATGTATGTATGTATGTATGTATGTATGTATGTATGTATGTATGTATGTATGTATGTACGTGCGTATGTATGTATGTATGTATGTACGTATGTACGTGCGTATGTATGTATGTACGCATGTATGTTGTACGCATGCATCTCGGGTGGTCCCACATAATGTTGATTACAGCTAACTGCATGCTGATGAGTGTGCGCGATCCGGAACTGAAGTGGGAAAAATATAATTATTTGCTTGTTACAGAATTTCTTTATTTCTATCCTCTCTTTAGTTTCACCTCGGTATAGTTTTCCATTGCCGCGATTAATATATTTGCTCGTTCTTTCCTCGCGCCCCGCCTACCTTGGATTTCGAAAAGATGTCAGTTTACGCTCAACCGCAGCCGCTGTCTCTCTCTCCCTCTCTCTCTCTCGGACGCAATTTGTGAGCAACTTTCCTGAATCGAAAAAAAAAAACACACCGAAGCCGCCCACTGTAGTAGCGCGAATAACGCCGCCTGTAGCACTGACAATAGGCGCTCTACATTTTGATGATTTTGCAGGCATGTTTTTAGGTCATTGTGTTATGATTTCGGAGAATGCCCTCTTTGCTCTTCCGATGTCAAGCGTGCAGTGATGTCCCTCGAGCGTTATCAGCGCAGTGAACCCCAGTTCGTTTGTATATACTCCTTATCATTGGATAAACTCCCCCAGACGCGCCAGAATACATTGTGGATGACTGGTATATCCGCCCACTTTGTTCGTCCTGAGGATTCCTATTGCATTTTTTTTGCACCTTATCAGTTTACGATAGTGCGATAATATAGTGACGTCATGGGGGGCAGGACTTAGTTGGTTGATTGATGGAAGTTTACGGGGGAAACGGGCGGTCGTGAGCTGGGAAGGGTGCCGTATTAAGCTTGTTTTAGCCAGCACCGAAACCTCATCACACTTTTTTTTTTTTTTTTTTTAATTTGGCCTGCACTAAATTGAAGCCGCTACATTCGCCAATCGCGATCGAGACCTCAGTCTCATCCTCAGCAGTCGAATGCCTGCATCCGTTGGCTATTTTGTCGACCGCAGCGTATATGGAATACTTTTCTTCCGCGCGGTGCATGTTTGTGTCTGCTCCATGCACGTGCATTTGCATGAATTCGCAGGAAACGTGTCGTGAGGAGACAGCGGTTATCATGGAGCAAGGGCATGTCTTCTGAGGTATCCGTGTTGGACGCCTAGACCTGCGATCAGTACAGCTGTATCACTCACTGTGCTGAAAGTCCACTGCAGCGTCCATCGCTGATGACCGCGGCAATGACTCGAGAGGCGGGCAAGCTATACCTCCATTAGGCCCGTCGGCCGCAAACTGCTCGGGTGCGCCGCGACTCCGGTAATCTGCGCCGGGTCCGATCGGCAGCAAGTAGACGACATCCTTGCCGAGAGGCACTCCCATTTGCCCCAGGCTGACCTGGCGGCGGCCAGCTAATTGCGGCGGCTAACGGAGGCGATTAATTATTCATCGCTGATTTGCTACCGGATTTGTATGCATACGAACGTCACCAGCGAGGAACGCGATTTTAATGGCGGTTGACTCACTCTACCGAGGAAGCGCGAATCAGCCACTTCCGAGTGGTTATTAAATGTGACCAGCCTAACGAAAACGCTGGAGCATAATCGTGTGTAGGCCCGCCGCGGCGCCTTGGTGGTACAGGGCACTCTATTATTGATCCCGGGGACGCGGATTCGATTTTGTTCGCGGCGGCCGTGTTTCTATTGAGGCGAAACGCAAAGGCGTTCGTGTCCTGTGCGATGTCAGTACACGTTAAGAACCCCAGGTGGTCGAAATTAATCCGTAGCCCTCCCCTACGGCGTGCCTCATAGCTTAAATCGCTTTGAGACGTTAAGCCCTATTAGCCAAGCCAAACCTCAATCGCATGCGTAACTGTAGAACTGTTCGGCTGTGCAGTATATGCGCTATCATATTTCCATAGCAGTGATAGCTTGCGTTCCGTCTGCCCGGTACTGTATATAGTTTCGACGCGTTCTATGCCTTGCCGTTCAACGTGCGTTCAGTGTTTCGTTAGAAAGCTGTGTACACGCTCTTTCGCTGTTTGTTTTTTCACCGGAAGCGTTGCCCTGCTCAAATTTCGCGTTTCACCTGTAGTCCTCGAGCCCCGTTCCCCCGAACGCTCATTGAGACCCGTCCGCAGCAAGTACGGCGGCCGCGGAGGGCGGGGCTGTTAGCGTTAAAGGACAACAAAAACGAAGTAGATGCGACACAGCGCTTCCAACTACGAGCGCTTCCATCTCGTGGGTATCCTTCCCCCAAATTTTCTCGCAAGAGTCCAGTAGTTCCTCAGACATCTCTGGGTGGAATAGACGCCAGGACCGTGCGTTAGACGTGACTTTAATAAAGGTACGTTTTTGTTGATGGCACTTAGCGACAACAACTTGATGCACACATTCAATAATGCCAGGATTTGTTCGTTCAAATAAAAAAGCTGCTGTTTATTACGGCAGCCAGACTGTGTGTGCTCCAACTCCCGTCTCTGGTTTAGCTCTACGCAGGAGAGGACACTGCAACGTCGTATTCAATGCACAAATAATTTTTTTTTGTGTGTGGCTAATCTGTAAATATAGCTGCACGCCTTGTTACTATCTGGTCCCGTACATGTGAAGTCGTTCCTCATTTCGTTTCAAGGCTTTAGCGTGCGGCCTACGCAGTGCACCTGACCGAGCTTGAAGCTTGAAGCTAATCTCACAACACTGCAGAAATAGTGAAACTAAGACTCATGCTATTAAATACGTGTTTTTTTTTTATTTGAAGTGTAGGGGGAGTGAATGGGGAGGGGGCACGGACCAATGTACTTCTCCTGTTTTAAAGGATGCATAAATTTTCAAACTTAGTGGCGAGCGCATGCACTTTCACGCTGAGCATGCCTTTGTATACCTTATGTCCCTTTATACTGTACGTAGAGTCCATCTGGTCGTTCCTTCTGCGCCCATTCACGCATTTCTGCCGATATATTCCTAATGGTAGGGATTTTTCCCTACGCCCAGGGAACTCTAGCCACTTGTCGGCCTCATAAGGGCGTATATAGGGACACCCGGTCGTTGGGCGATGAAATAGGGGGATTTTTTTTTTTTTTTTTGTTCCGACGGCGCTGAACGAAAAATGATCTGCAATTTTTGCAGTTATCACGGTATTGTGGAGAAAAAAAAAAAAACGCACAGATTCATTAAAGGTGGTATAGAAAGACATCTGAACGACCGCGGAAATTCCTCAGTGGTCGTGGTTCGCCAACAGTATTGTTTTCTGGATCGGCGCGACTCCAATTATCGCGACAAGCTTCCTTAATCCGGTAACGGTGTTCTTCAAAAGGTTTCTCTGAAGCATAGGTCTACTGTGCTCCGTCTCGATCACTAGTTGTTTTCAGCACTATGGAGGCTAGAGGCCTCTCTTCTAATCACAATGCAGAAAGACAGAAAATAATCCCTCAAATATTTCTACAGTGAAGGTATATTTTTCACCCAAAACCCAGCAGTTAAAAACACGGTTTGGACGGGTATTTCTAAACTGCACTGTGCATTCCAATCACTGCATGCGATATCAACAGGCAAAGCCGGCACGGGCAATGAGCTGTGTGGAGGGCTGCTGCGAGGTAGTGATGCGCTGCCATTGGTCAACATGTCGTTGGCCGAATCGCTTGTGTCGCCTGTAGTTATCGTTAAATGTTCTTTGAGCGCTTCGGCTCGAGTTCGGGGACAGCTCGAGCACGAACGCTCATCAAGAGAACGCATAGCTCGCCCAGGCGAGCGAGTGAAGGGTAAATGCGAGAGCGCCTTCCATGGCATAGCTGGAGCTGCCCGTGGAATTGACGGGGGTGACATACGCATGCGAACGCCGTTATGCATTACGCGTCATACTGATTGGCCCAGGGTCGCCCGTAGCTTGCCCCCTATAGTGCTTCAAACGAGTTTGTGGGACGAAGTATAAGTGCTCTCAGGAATGGGGGCTGCGTGCGCTTTGCAATTTTAAACGTCCCCGCATCAGCCACTGTGAGCTTTTTGCGCAAAACTTCACTTCATGGAGCAAATGCAGGGGCATGAGAGACATTTGGGGTTGCAGTTCGGGATTTTTTAATGTCGGCATGCGACAGTCACTTCTGTACGACCGTTGCCCGTATTGTATTCTATATAGTGCCGTTAGTTCCAGTCGGCTCCAGGAAATGTGCGCGACGCGAACAGCTTTCGCCAGACAGCACGGCTCCTGTGCCGCAGCATGTGTTCTCTAGTCATGTAATTGCGGCCTCTACTGGGGTTCGCAGCTGTGAGCTAGTTCGATGGCTGTTACATCACCTCCCTCTTTCAGCGACTAATTCACCGTAGCGCTCTTCCGCTGACACAATTTTTCCCCGTCACCTGAGCATCGTCCGCGATTTCGTCGGCGTAGTCGCTTACGCGGGCACTCGCTCACTGGTCTGTCTCATTACATTTAACTGGCCGTCTGGTCGACCGGCTTACAGAAGCAGAGTAGCCAGGTTCCAAGGGAAGCATGAGCATCTATCGGCCCTTATGCTGCATCGAAAAAAAAAAAATCATCACTGTATTTTGTGCACATTTAAACTTTCCTGCACTTTGCGAAAACATTTAACTGCTACTTTGCGCTCATCTTGCCGCCTATTTTAACTCTTTGAGCGTACAGCGCAAACTTGCGTGGTTCAACCAACGCTTTCAACAAATATTTTCTTCCTAGTGCCATAGAAGTATCGAGTAATCTTCCTTGAACATTGGTGAGAGTGATCCTACTGCTAACTGGCACCTCAACTGTACAGTACAGGGACGTGGAAGCAGGCTTGAGCATTTTGGAGCAGCTTTGGGAGCAATAATAAAGACATTTTGGAGCAGCCTTGGAGCAACGAAGGGAGAGTTTTGGAGCATTTGAATTATGTTTTGGAGAAAGTTTCTGAAGTGAAACGCCTCTGATAATTGCAGTTTTCTCTTTCTGGAATACAGAATCTCCAGTCTGATTTCTTTTTATGCAAGTTCAATGCCTTTCCAACTTCGCATTTATTTTTGACAAGCAGCCAACAACTTGAAACAGACTAGCAGCAAAAGGAACGCTTGCTGGTGCATTCATAACGGATCACATAGTGTGACCTAAAACATTTGCCTCCTTTTTACTTGATAAGGTCAGAGTCTACCACTTCGATGCAGTCAAGCAGCGCCACTAATTCGGAGCTCAGATTAATGGGCACGACATTTCCACTCTCTATCTTGTGCATATCCTTTCTGATCCTACGCCTGTGCTGATAAATTCCTGACCACTGGTCAGTAGTGCCTTCAGGAAATATAGATGGCTCTGAAGGGTAGCATTTTCATCCTTCAGCATAATTATTTCACTGCTTTCTGCCAATAGTTCTATCGTTATTTTCTTGAACAATGCTGGGGTTCATATTTTATTGAGCAATGCTGGGGTTCATTTTTAACATATTTTGCGATAGGTTATGTATGGCTTTCCAACACTCTTGAGAGGCTTCTTAGTGATTGACACCTTTGGCGTACCAACCCATAACGCTTCAAGTATGATTTTGTCTGCCGTAGGCCTGACAAGCCTGTCACCGACAAAGAAGCCCGATGGTGAAATGCCTGCTTGTTCTCACAGCAGAACCGTTAAAATAGCTCATGCAGTTTTTGTATTCTTACAAGCTTCCTAACGTCTCAGAGTAGTTAGCGCTATCTGCTTCGCTCGCTGTTCCCGTGTTCTGCTAAATTTGGTGGTAGAACACCGAGGCAGCCAGTTTGGAGCAGTTTTAGAGCAATATTGCATTTTGGAGCAGGATGGAGCAGTAGGGAGCACAAATGGAGCAGGGCTTCCGCCCCTGACAGTAACTACATTCCCTCGTACTGCTTTTCCAGTAGTCTGATTTACCTTTTCTTTGCGTTGTCCCCTATTTTTCTGTATTTATACATGTTTTGCGCAGGTTTTTCGCCGCATCTCAATTTGCCTGTATTGCTGGATTAGTTCCGAGTTTTACATAGTACCGCTTATTTCCCGCGTTTTCTTTTTGACATTTTTACATATGAAGTAACTCCTCTGAAAAGAAAAAGAACTACTAAACTTCCTCTTTTTTTGTCAGCGATAGACCAGAGGCGAAGTTCCTTTTTATAGGGGAAGAGGGGGTTGGATATCGTTATGCCAACGTTACGACGCTCCAGTCGGCTTTATACTCTAGCCGCTATGGGCGGAATCGGCGCTGTCGTCTCGTTTGGCTCCTTTTCATGTTCTGCATATTTCGGTGTAGAAGTTTCCTACCTCTGTAAGTGCTGCCTATCATATGTGTATAGGGAACTCAAGCTTAGATTTGGTCGCGCGACGGCAGCGCCGCATTTCTCCTGTGGCGGCGAACCGTAAAACGTCGAGGCGCCGCCGGAGCAGACGCTTCCTGCGCACGCGCGGTCAACGGGCTGCGCGAGGTGGTATTAGAGGCAGTCGTTAGTCGGGTCCGACTCAAGTCTGCAATAACCATCGCACACAATTACTCCATGAGAGAAAATAGTCCGCTGTTAAGGCTTTTCTGTTGCTTGAATAAAAAGCTAACCATGAGACCATATTATAAGGTCAAGAATTTCGCTGTCTCTGGGTTGTTTAGTATAGTCAAATATCAAATACTGATTACGTGTGCTGTTCAGCCGAGTCATCCACACGCCGCGTACCATTGCCCACAGTTTGCAACTGCTGCTTTTTAACGCGATGGCGTTATGGGCCCCGTTGCCCAAAAATTCCGGCATCCGTTTTGTGGGCTAAATATCACGGGCATGTATCTGGCAAGTGGTAATTGTCAGGTGACATGGCCGGGCGCATGGATTGGTTGTCGGGCTATGTGACGTCACGGAGCATGTGACATGGGGACTTATATTGGAGGGCGAGTTCGGAATGCAGCCTCCCAGGACCCTTGCATCCTGAGTTAGACACACTGCCCCTAGCTAGACACGCACGTACAGCTTAGTTAAAGAGGGGCTTTATACTAATTACAATCTGAGGCTGTTTCATGTGACCTGGTTTACGAGTGTGTGCTGATAGCATGTGCGGGGAAGTGGATTCTAATTTACGAGTAGCAAGTACGTGTGCTGTATTTGTCAAAAATTGAAAGCCCAGAGGATTTTGTTCTGATCCGGACCATGTTGCTGGTAATGCATTTCCAGTGTTTCAGGTCTCTTGAAGGCAAGATGTTTTATCCTACCGTCTCCAATAGGAAGCCCTTCCACGAATGCTAAAAAAAGCGCCGCTGCACGATTTAGAAGCAGACTACCGCCTGGGCTCTGAACTTTTGACAAAGCCTGTACGTGAGCGAGGATCTACAAGGGGGGCCAGCAAACGGGAGCCATAATAAAGCTTTCGAACCGTACCCTTAAAAGCGGAGCTAAAGTGCCCCCCTCCCCAATTTCCATCTTTTTTTTCTTAATTTGTGTCGTACGGTCCTAAAGTTAACAATACAAAATGAGCTAATTAATCATGTGTTTTTATTTCTTTTTAGCAAATCAGGCGCTTTCAAAATGTATATTTATCAGGTCAACGCGACTGTCCAGCGCTGTTCAAATATTCGTGCAACAGGTTGAATTTTTTTTTAACCATGGCACAAATGAGCTGGCGCGCCAAATTTGTCACTATCGGGCGCTTCCATACGAGGAAGCTTCTCCGAATTGAAATTTTCGCCCGCTCCAAATAATGCTCTCGGCGATCCTCGCGTCTTAAGAGGATGCTTGAATCTCCGCGACATACCAAAGGAGCAGCCTGCCGCTTCTAGCATGCACCGCGCTTATCGGGCCGCACCGACGCGCCAGCTGTCGCGGACGGCTGTGAGCGCCGCCAGCCCCTTTCGCGTCTCAGATCGATCTCGAACGCCTATGACAAGCGGCGGGACTCACGCTGACTTGGGAGCCTTATCGCGACTCACCACCACTGCGCGTTGTGGCGCTAATTATCGTTGAACACGAGCATAAGTGTAGAAAGTTTCAGCGTTGGTTCCCGGAGAGAACGGTGCGCGCGTCATGCTCCACGCTTCTGACGCGTGGACATTTCGCTTCTCTCTCCTTTTCTCTCCAGCATCCCGGTGGTGTCCGCTGCGTCCTTCTCGTGGGGCAACAAGGGGAAGGAAGCCAGGCGGCCGCAACAGCAGCAGTACGCGCGTGTGAGGGGCCTGCTGCTGACAGGCCTACCGAGGTAAGTACCGAGCTGTGTGCTGCACGCATACGCCCAGATTTTGGCTAGTTTTGGCGCACTTTGCACAGCTGTGGCCGCTACGAGTCGACGAAAAAGCGTAGCTCACGTACTCTTTTCCGTCGACTGGCGGTGGTGGTTGGGGAGGGGGTGGGTATGTGGGAGAGCGAGAGCGAGAGGAGATGTTTAACGCCAGGTGTGCAGCTTCATCCCACGGCACGTGGTCGTATTCTTTGAGAAGGAAAGGTATACTGAAAGACTGACTCCGAGAACTTCTGTTGTTGTCGAGTCGTTGATGCTGATTTTGTCTCTGACGGTGAGTTAGGGTGAACGTGTCATGTGTCCGAGGAGGTTATTTGGAATTAACACGCCAAATTTTTCATGTTGAAAGGTTCCAGTGAAGTTGGAAATAGTGACTCGCAAGATGTTTGCAGCACTGCGAAAGGCAGAGGCACCCCAGTCCAATCAGCATCACGCGCACTACAATAGGCAATTGTGCGCGGCGCGACTGTCGCCCCCCAAATTGGTGGGGGTGACAGTAGGAGCACAATTCTCTATTACAGTGCGCAGGGGCGAGAGACACTTAGGTGCACAATTGCAAGGGCTCCTCTGCCTTCCCCAGTGCAGCAGATATCTTTTGAGACGAAGCATAGTGCGAGATTTCATTATAGAAACGTGGAGCCATCCTCAGGTGCGTTTTGTTCTTTCGTTATGATTTTTTTTTTCTTTTCAGTCCTTTGCGCTGTCATTGTGGCAAGATTTCAGTACTGGCACACTGACCATGTCAGCTGTGAACTCTCTGCTGCTTTGACATGCCAACCATGTCAAACAATACAAAAATGTTCTCTGTCGCATATCCAGTCTTGTGCGTCACTAGCATTACAGATGCTTTTGATAGCAACTATTTAATTGTGCTCTGTGGAGGTTCATTACTGCGTCTGACGGGAGTCTGTACCTGCCCGTTTGCCTTGGTTACCTTACTTGCTTATCCTTTATAGACGTAATTGATGCTATATCAACTTCACAATTGCCTGAGTTCCGTTGCTGAAGCAAAAGGACAGTACAAGGTCCGCGTTCCCGGTTTGTGTCGTTTTCTCCCTGGCCTCTAGTTATCTGATTGGGGGATGCACCGGAGCCGGATGTCAATTTGGTTGCTACTGCTTCCGGTTTCGGCGTTTCCATCAATCATATAACGGCGGACGCGAGAAAACGGCAGTTCTGAAAGCGACGGAAACTCGGAATACGGACCCAGTTCACCTTCCCAGTCAGTATCCGACAAATGAATTACGGATTTTATTGATCGATGCGAGAAAGCATGAATCGGAAATTTCACTGAAGGGCTCGAACGGAGGTTTGGAGCACAGAAAGGCGGACGCTATCTCGTGTTGGCATCTCCGTCGAAATCTTGCGGCAAAAAGAAAAAAAAAAAAAGCAAATTAAAGGCAATAGTGCCACACTTCGGAATTCGGGGTATCAGTTTTTCTTCCTTTCATTCTTTTCGTAAGTTTCATCGGTTTCAGTTTGACGGACGGATGTGCTCAGAACGCTCGCACATTGATCTCACCAGCTAATGCACCGAGCCCGCTGCGCTATAGTCTAGGCTGACTCGATGACTGCTGCAGCCCATTCATAGTTCGAAGCAGAGCGCGAGGCATTGAACTGCTTCGGCGTGAAGTCACGTGACCTGCTTCGCTCTTTCGACGAAAAGATTTATGCCCTCGTCTCTGATGGTGCCGACTAAACGTGGCAGCACCAGCGAGATACCGGAGTATAGTTCCGTGATTTTCGCTTTTCTTTTCGCCCCCGTTGCAAAAGTTTCGTTGATATTTCCAGTTCGCATTAAGTCCACCCTGCAGTGCAGCTGCGTTGGGACAGATTTAGCCCCACGGGTGCAGCTCTTCATGTCTGTGGCAGTGTGCAGCTGTCCTTCCTGCGCTTTTTAATGCAAAAGCATTACTTCGCTATGTTCACTGATTTCTGTCCGCAAAATCCTGTCCACAGCAATTGAGTCATTGACTAGTGGTAGAGGTTAAGAGTGGTGTCAATCGATAGAGGGGGACGTAATGTTGTTGCTGAAAAAATAATTACGTCAATAAGCTAATTAGGTAATTCATTAGAATAACTGGTTCACAGGAAAGGCGCAGTATCTGCCACACTTGTTCTGTGGACACCTGAACCGCGCGTAAGCGAAGGGAGGAAGGGGTTGGAGTGAAAGCGGAAAGAGAGAAAGTGGTGCCGTAGTGGATTTGACGTCACGCAACCGGAAGTGGAGCCGAAAAAAAGGGCATAGGAAGGGATTGGCCCGCAATTTGAAAGTACCAAAAATTGATTTGATTTGTGGGGTTTAACGTCCCAAAGCAACTCAGGCTATGAGAGACGCCGTAGTGGAGAACTCCGGAAATTTCGACCACCTGGAGTTCTTTAACGTGCACTGACGTCGCATAGCACACGGGCGTCTTGCTTTTCGCCTCCACCGAAAGGCGGCCGCCGAGGCCGGGATTCGATCGCGCGTCCTTGGGAACAGTAGTCGAGCGCCGTAACCACTGCGCCACCCCGGCGGGGTGATAGTACCAAAGACTAAAATGGGTAAACAAGAAGCAAATTAATGTGAGGTAGATGATGTGACGTCACGCAACCGGAAGTAGAGCCGAAAAAGAGCATAGGAAAGGATTGGCGCGCAATTTGAAAGTCCCAAATACTAAAATAGGCAAACAAAAAGTGAATTAAGGAACTATAGAAGCAACCAACAGCAGCATCCGTGCTTTCGCATTACTCCAATGCAGATTCTGCAGTGCTCTTTAATTTTTGTTGTCCGCGTTGCTTATGCGGCCAAATAATCCCGCGGAGAAGCAGCCTAGTGTCGAATACATTATCAACCAGGGAGTCCCTTATAACGCCTAATCTGAGGGATTGGAGATGGCATGCTTGTTCGCTGAAGAAAAAGAGGGCCAAAATTCTGTAGCTATAGACTGTGTGGAGGCTTATCCGTCGGTTCAGTGATAGGCCCTGCAAGGAATTTCGCCTTAAGTGTGTCAGCTGTCCAGTGCTGATGTTTAGTGGCGCCACGATGCCCTGTAGCGTTTATTGTTATGCTATCCGTCTTCGCCGTTCTCAGTAAGCGGAAATAAAGAAAAAAAAAAGAAACCATGTTTCTAGTTTTGCCGGTTTATTTAGAAAGAGGCGCGTGCGCATTGGGAGGAGTTTGCCTGTCGTCAGGAAGGAACTTCCTCTGAGCGCGTCATTGCACAGGAGGAGGACGACATTCTCGTTTATCTCGCCCCCGAAACAGCGCATGTCGCGAGGAAATGCTTAGACGTCATTGCCTGCGAGTGCCGCACTCCGTCGGCGCAGTTCTGTGCAGAGTTGTGAAGACTGACTGGCGACGGGGGGAGACGCTCCAGTCTGCTGTGCGCGCAGAAAAGTAGCCTCAGTTTACCACGGTGACTTGGTGGGTCTACGCGGACCCTCAGAATCACGTAAGATATCGCATCTTCTTTCTACCCTGCGTGGACGCTGCCCAGCTCTTGTCGCAATGCTGGCGTCGCGCCGCGATCGCTTCCAGATGTATCGCACGCTTCCCAAAGGAAGAAACGGAGGCGGTCTCCGCCTCGTGTTTTCGTTCATTTCACCTTCGCAGCTTCTCAGAACCGGCAGGCGGAAAAACAAAGGGAAGGGGAAGCAACGCCGAAAGAAGGGAACAGAGTAGAAAAGGCGGCGCGGTCCAGTCACGCGCTCTTTATAGGCGTCCGCCGGTGCCGACCTTGCGAGGTAAGGAGGCGGCCCAGCGTTGCATATTTGGGTGGCGCGGCCTTTCGTAAACAGGTTTTGCAGCGTAACCGGGGGCAGCCCCTCGCTTTGTTTTGCTTGCGTAAACTTCCGGTATTTCTCCGAGGTCGAAGCGCAAGGCTGGAAGCGTGAACGACAGCGGTGAGGCGACTGTCCCTTGCTCTCCAGGATGTATTGTCTTTGTGTGCGTTGAGGGGCAAAGGCGCGATGTCGCAGCTCGGGTCCAGATCATTGCTTTCGTTCAGCGCCGAGGCAAGAAAAACTGCGTTTTGCTTAAACTGCCGGAGCGTTGCATGAGAGTTAGTGGGCACAGCTGACAAGTATCCCCTGCTTTGATGTTATCTATGTTATGTCCGTGTTTGCGTTTCAGCACTTTTGGAGTCGCAGTTACAGCAGATACCAACTATAAAAGGAAATGGGCGGGGAACTACTCTAACAAGGAAACTTTCTATATTAGGATAGAACTAAACCGTTTAGTTCTTGCCTGGTGTCATGCTAGCGCGGTTGCCGTGGAGACCGCTGCCGCCAGTTAGTGGTAGATAGTGACAGATAATAATGTCGAAACCCGATTTAACGAAGATATCGTAATTCCCCCTCAGACGCCCATAGAATCCAATGCTTTGACTAACTCGAAATAACGAAATCAATTCCGTGATCTTTCCCCATTTGACGAACCTTTCTACGAAAAATGAAGGTGGAAAGGGGATATTTTTGGTCTGTTATGTAGAGAGCACCCCCAAAATTTATTGATTGCAAGATCACGGTAAACAGCGCGGGGCACCTTCGTCCCGCTTTTTTTTTTTCTTTTTTCTTTTTTTAACTGCGCGGCTCAAAACAAGAGTTTTAGTGTTGAATTCACCAGTTGGTGACAGGTAAAAAAATGTCTCGTGTCGCGTTCTAAGAGGCGGTGTTGCTGTTCGGTGCTTTTTTTGTGGCGTGCTTCGTGTGGTTCGTTCGCCATTGAGCTTTTGCGGGTATTTCGCCGCGGTTTTGATTGCATGCTTCTCTCAAGCTCAGCTTGTTAGGCCTACAGGGCTATACGTAGCACTTCAGACCTGCGAGAAATCGGTGCGGTCATTGCTCACAAAGCGCGCACAGGCAAAGCTCACCGGCTTGATAGCTGGAAAATAAATTTGTAGTCCTCTCGGGCTCTTCTTGATGAGTAACAACTTCTGTTTCCTGTGCGCTAACGGCGCCGGTAATTTTTGCTGGCCGCATTTCACTTTGGGAGCATTAAGGCTTCGCAAGTATGAAGCCGCGGCAGCTTTTTGGGTGCCGCCGCACCTTATAATCGAATGTACCAAATCATAGGACCGAGAAATGTCTCACTCGATTTTGCGAAATTCCCTATTCAACGAAATAATTCACGGCTCCCCTCAATTTTGTTAAGTCGAGTTTCAACTGTAGTGGTAGTTATAGTGACAGTGATGATAATGACAGAGATGGCTATGACGTCAAAAAAAAAAAGAAACGCAGCAGTGTGGACAGTGGTATGCGGCTTACGTATTACTCCGCTGAACAGTAAATAGAATCAATTTTTAATATTTGATAATCCCGAAAAGCCAGATGCATCGAAATTCTTGAAGTTATATTTTGGTAACCGAAAAGACTCAACAGCAGACTGCTTCTTGTTACGGCGGAATTGTGTGTGGCGGTTACCGCAGACTTGAGTTGTAATTGGTTTATAGTAGTGAAGGTTGAAAGGCTGTTCGTCTTGTACCGGGCTCCTTAGTTCCTTCCTTGGTTGGGTGCAGGAGGGCTCGCGGTGGCCTAAAGGAACAAAAATATTCGCAGGCAATCAGTGAGCGTAGTAGGCGAATATGTCTACTTAGGACAGGTAGTGACCGCAGATCCGGACCATGAAAAGGAAATAACAAGAAGAATAAGATTGGGATGGAGCGCATTTGGAAAGCACTCGCAGATTATGACTAGCAGCTTACCGGTATCGCCCAAGAGGAAAGTATACAACAGTTGCATCTTGCCTGTACTCACCTATGGGGCTGAAACGTGGAGGCCAAGAGAGTTCTACTTAAGTTGAGGACAACCCAGAGGGCTATGGAACGAAAAATTGTAGGGGTAACATTAAGAGATAGAAAGCGTGCATAGTGGGTCAGAGAAATAACTCAAGTTACCGACATTCTAGTGGAAATTAAGAAGAAGAAATGGACATGGGCAGGACATGTAGTGCGAAGAGAGGATAACCGATGGTCGCTGAGGGTAACAAACTGGATTCCAAGGGAAGGAAAGTGTAGCAGGGGGCGGCAGAAAGTTAGGTGGGCGGATGAGGTTTAAGAAGTTCGCAGGGGTCAAGTGGATGCAGCTAGCACAGAACCGGGTTAAGTGGAGAAATATGGAGAGGCCCTCGCCCTGCAGTGGGTATAATCAGGCTGATGATGATGATGATGATGAATCAGTGAGATTGATAGGGAGGGGGATTCGTTGTGGCCTGAGGTTTTATCTCCTCGAATCGAGGGGCGCCGTATTGGAGAGCACGCTATTAATTTAGACTACCTGGTAATTTTAAGCGTGCACTGACATCGCACAGTACACACGACTTCTTACTGTGTTCCGCTTTCATGCAAACGAGCCCGGGATCGAACCCAGGCACCCCGTCCCGTATCCGAGCGCCTAATATCACTGAGCCAGAGCGACAGGCCTGATTGAATTCATTCACACCGATGAGGAAGTTTGGGTTTAATAAATTCTTTATGTGAATGTTTTTTTTTTTTTTTTAATATATGACGTAGGTTTTCGATAACGTAATTTAACGTCTGAACCTGTCTGCGTTTTCAGGAATGGGCGAAAAACTGCAGTAATCTGCAATGTAGTCGTCGCGAGCAGATCAACCGATTCGACAGGCTGCGCCGTCTGGCGGTCTGCGAGGGTAGATCATCACAAGCTACCTTGTGGTCGGCTTTGAGCCCGAAGAGTCGATAGTTTGAGCAGGAGAATTTTTCACAACTCGGGACAGATAAACACGGTACACCCTGTATATAATTCGCACTGGACCCAGCCACGCTAAATCGTTCGTCAGACTTTTTCTTTTTTTCGTTCACATAGCCATTTTAATGATAGCGTATTAAACATTTTGCAGCTGCGAATACGTGCCACGATGCGCGTTGCGCCTGTGCCCGTTAAGCCGGCGATAGCCGCGTTTACAGCGCTGCGCAAGTGCGCTGTTCATTCTGTTGCACAATAAATGGAACTGAATGAAACCTAGGCAGCTAAATAATGTAGCAGGCTTCGCCGAGCGAAATGAGGAAAGCAGCCTGGTTTTTCCCTAGCCATAGGGAGACGCGTGGCCGTGGAAACTGAGCGCGTACCCCGCGGTGCGATGTGTCTGCCGCGGGAAGCTTTTTCCCGTGGCAGCGGCTAAAGGCCACAAGGAGCCCCGGTGCCCGAAGGAAACGAGCCTTGCATCGCACTATAGGCGGGTCGTGGACAGCATACTCGCAGATGGCGTAAACAGAAGCCGGCCAGCTGTAATGCAGCACTTTGTGCGCTTCGCACGAATCTTGAGTCCCGGCAGGGAACAAATAAGAGGAGAGGGGGGGGGGGGGGGGGGGTCTTGGGCTATTGGGCTATATATGTATACATACGGACAGCTGCGCTAACATGTGGAGTAACTGCGGTACAAGGGTGCCGTTACGGACTGCCCGCTGCGTAGGTCAGGAGTGATTCGTTTCCACGAAGTGCGCACGGGGGCGGATGGACTTAAGTCGCGCTTATTAAGCTCTCGTCGAAGCAGGTCTTAAAGGAGTATAGGCACCTCATTTTTGGGTTCGTACTTTATTTTCTGTAATGGCGGGTAAGACATTGCTGTACACGTATCACCACGTTATATTCGCCTACGGTTGTTGAATAATTTATAATCGAATCTTTTCTCACCTGTGTCGGTTGCGGTTTAAACAACCAGACGATGGCTACGACGTCAAAGTCGTGTAGGTTATATATATATTTTTATTTGGAACAATAATTTTTACAATATGCATTATGATTTCCGTGATGGATGAAGGAAAAAACAGCGATGTAATCGTTCCTACGCCATTTTAATTCAAGAGTGCAGACATAAATAAACGGAGCCCGTTTTTCCGTTCAAATTACAATCTCGCCTTCTGTGGAAACGTCTCCAAGTGAAAGCGCGCTAGCGTCCACTGCCAGTCTGCACATACCACGACGGCCAGTTGCCATTATGCGACGCATGAAAAACTTAAGATAATAACGTGCTCCGTTTACTTTGGCTCGCACCCGTACGTGAAACTAAAACGGAATTCACTTACGCTTGGTAGATAATGTATAATTGAATTTTTCTCCTGCTGTTTGTTTCGGTTGCAGCCACTGGACGATCTCTGTGACGCCATACACGCACTTTGGTCACGAGAGTGGTGAGGGAAATTGAGGTGACATTTGCTGGTTCAGTTTCTTTCGTTTTTTTTTTTCCCCTTTTGTTGAGATTTTAACTTTTGGGGACGCTTGGGGGAGCATCCTTGAGAATTCAAATGAACAAAGCACCGAAAAATACTGTACTTTTTTTACGCCTCACATGACCTCAGCGCGCCTATGACTTCACAGTCGTCTTTCGGCGGCTGAGACGGAAACAGAAACTTCATGAGAGAAAGAACGAAATAAATAGTTTTATAATCAAAGCATCAACTAAAGTTTTGTGTTTATTGTTCGATGATTGTGTTAGCGTAATATTTGCCCGCAAGCAAACAAAAATATTGTAAAGTAATGCGAAGGTCGGGGCTTGGCGGATCAGGTTTTATTGGAGACCTGAAACACTGGTCGCACACTGTAGCGAACCACACTCCGCGATGACGATGGGTATCTACAAGATGGAGCAGGATGAAGATGAAGCAGCACGTTCAGCCGTGTGGAAGATGAAGCGCCACGCAGTGCTCACACTATTTCGCCCGCGCAGTTGAAGCGGCCAGCCTGGCCGCAATTAGTCTGCAGCATTGCGCCGAACAAAAGGCTTCATGGGTGAAACGTGGACAACTTCAGTGCCACAGTAACGACTGTCCGCAGGAGGATAAACAGGGGAGACGCGATGGTTGACCGGGGAGGGTTTTTGCAAGAACTGAGTAAGGACCAATGTAACGACGCTGGAACTTGTCACAATATTACTGAGGAAATTGAATTTCAACACCCCGCATTCCGCCCCACTCGATTCAGACTTATGACGCCCACACAGAGAAGGCCTGGTTGTCGCCGTTTTGAATTGAATGGCGGTGAGCCATCACCTCTGCCCCTCGAAAAAAAAAAAAAGGTCTCTCGACGCAATCAAGCATTTACTTTCGAAAGCACTGGTACGATCTTCGGAGGGCGGCCATAGGAACTCTGACGTCAGCCGTTGTCGAGCCTCTGAAGCGGCGAGTGGGGAAAAGGCATGCACAACTGGTACCCCAGTAGCAGTGCCCCTGCTACAGGGGTGCCAGTTGGGCACATTGCCCGTAGTGTGTGTGTGTACCCCTGTACACACACACACTACGGGCGGGGTGTGTAAATGAGCCCATTGTATGGTTTATCTTCTGAACGTGAATAGTGCGGAACGATCTTGCATCACCGCTTGGAGATTGCTTCGTCCTTCATCCGCCGCACTCCAACCTGACTTTTGTCTTTGCAAAAATTTAATGTTAGCGAGAGTGAATTGAAAAAATGCGCCTCAGCTCATTAGGAAGAGCTTCTGGCCGGAAGGTGCTCTGTCTGACGTAGTGAAGAGAAATGCGGGAGTAAAAAGGCGTTCGCAAAAGTTCGCGGCACCTTCCATATTGATGGTGATCCCGCAACGCTACACATGGAAGACGAGGTGTTAAATGGAGCGAAATGTTTAGGTCTTGGAAAGGGGAGGTAATGTTAAGTTGTTCGAACAAAACTTGTAGTGGTTCAATGCTGCCGAACTTGAAGATCGAGCGTTAGCTCTTAGTTATTTAGCAGTGCTAAAAGTCGCAAGTATAGAATAATGCGGCGTAAATTGTTTGTTAATGACTATTTTTGCTTCCGATGTAGTACGATTTTAATCCAAATCGGCCGAGGTCTGATTTGGGGATGGCTGGGGCCAAATTTGGAAGTCGCTATTGTGTTCACCATAGTAGAGTTAATCTGGACATAGATTTTGGTCCAAATCGGCAGAGGTTAAATTTTGGGTATGGCTGGGGCCAAATTTGGAAGTCGCTATTGTGTTCACCATAGTAGAGTTAATCTGGACATAGATTTTGGTCCAAATCGGCTGAGGTTAAATTTTGGGGATGGTCCGGGCGAAATTGGGGGTGGTCTTGGCCAAATTTGGAGGTCGTCATCTTGTTAGCCATAGTTGAAACAGACTGGACATTGAATTTTGTCCAGATCGACTGAATTCAAAATTTGGGTGGTGTTGCCATAGTCAAGTTAGGCTGGACATCGCTTTCGGTCCACTCGGCTGAGGTAAATTTTAGGAGTGGGTTAGGGCAAATTTGAAAGTCAGCATCGTGTTTGCCATATCCGAATAAGGCTGGAGGTCGAAATTTTGCACACAAGGCGACCGCGTCCAGGGAAGCACCCTTGCTGCGGCGATGGAATACCACATGCGCGACTAGCGACTGCATTCCTTCGTTAGAGGTCAAATCCCGGTGTCATTTGACCTTAAAGAATGGTAGCAACTAACGCAGCACGTTCGCTTCCGCAGATTCCCCGTCGTTAAAGCTCAATCATCGATCAATCCAGTAATAATAATAATATAATTTATTATTTCCTTTTTCCAGTACGAATGCAGGCCTGCCAAATCTTCCGAAGGCTTGAATGGCAGTGCCCGGTAGTAGACAGCATATAAGCCATGCACCGAGCAGAAAAACGAAAAAAAAAAGCAACAAAAAAAAAATGAGAAGAAAATGGATTCAAAAGAGCGAACGCAAAAATATAAGCACGACAGGTGAGAAACCATGTTAAAGCATATAGTAACAAAGCTGTGTACTGGAACTAGCATCTTAATTTCACAAGAAAATGTGCATTAATATGCTGTAATGTGCATTACATGTGTGCACTTGTAAGTTTTGATGTCATTTCATCTTTGCCACAAGGCAGTGCTAACCTGGAACGTTTGCGGCCGACAAAAGAAATAAATCCCAGCAGCGAGCGACGCTTCGGAGGCATTCCCTATGATAATCACTAGAGGGCGATGTGGTCGGATATTAAACTGATGCGTATATTCGCTTCGGATATGGCACTTTGGAACCGTGATTTTTCACGCCTTTCGAGCTGCTCCGCGCTAGGCGGCTGCAGGCCATCCATTTCCTGCTTTCAGAGCGCTCATCGTTAATGTGCGGTGCATTCCGTCATTTTCGCCTCCTTTCCCCATTTCGCTTTCGGTCCGACGGTGCGTGGCATGATTGCAATTTCGCTTCCTGCAGCGTGAAAGTGGTGTGGTGGCAGTTTATATATTGGATGGGTGTGAGAGGGGGAGACTGCGTCCGCGGCGTGGGCCGAGTGTGGGCGGTCGGTGGCGAAGGGCCGGCCAGCGTGATGGAGCGGCTCCGGCGGAAGACGAGCGTCGAAGCCAGCTCTTCTTGGCGGGGAGGCTTCCCTCGAAGGGAGCGCGACGCTGTGGGTGGGCAGATCGCCGAGTGGGGACAAATGGGGCACCAGCCCCTGGCCAAATTAACTTTGACGCCCGACGCCTCTCCTCATCCGAGCAATGCACAGGACGGGCAAAGAGAAAGGACTAGTGGCTCATTCAAGGGATTGCTTGAGAGGGAAGAAGGGCATCTCGTCTTCGAAGCAGTTCCGTGCACCATCCGACCTCGGAAGTAACGAGCGTTGCGCGCCCAAGAAATGAATGGAGACAAGGGATTCAGTGGCGTTGCCGCTGTGCCTCGCATGACTTGAGCCCACTTGTTAGTACGATTCATACGTATTCATTCATATGTTACGCGTGCCGGAGTGAAGTTACCTGCACAATGAATCTGGGCTGGCTGTTTTAGCTTTTTTTTTTTTTTTTTTTTTTCAGGAAATGGAATGCTTTGACTGATCCGACTTTCGGACCGAACAGTTGCGCTACCGCGGCACACAAATTGACGCTGGCAGCGTCAAGGTCCGCGCTAGAATAGCACGAAAGATGTGTTTTCTTGTTGTCAACACGCGTGTGTCTACGCCCGAAACAAAACTGCGATGTTCTCGGAACACGCAGCAAGATATGCAGTGTTCGAGTGAGGAAGAGTCTCGACTGCGGACCGTTGGTGCTCATCTAGCCTCCTTGCTCATCACATACTCATTTTCATCGTGTGGAGCTCAGAAGTACGCACCTAGCGCAAAAATATCGGATATCAGCACCAATACTTGGATGCAGGGCAGAGCCTTGGGAGCGCGGAGTGCTCCACCAGTCTCGGCACTCTCCTTGGCTGTGGGCACCCTCACCCTGAAAATCTGTGGCAGGTGTATAATTGCAGACACTGCCGTTGAAAGTCGAGCTAGTTGGTCAGACTCTTCACGCATCCTTGTCCGGTCGAGGGTGGCGGCCATGTGCTTTGACTTGCGTGGCTGGTCGCCTTTAGGAGCGCAATTGCAGGCGCCGCGTGTTAAGACTGACGACGAGGAACGATGCCTTTTAGCCTTCGCCCTCTCTGTGATTGAATCGAACCTGTCTTCCCCTTACATTGAGTGAATCTACGCGGAGCAGCTTCTTGCAGGAAAATAGGAAGAGAAAAGGGGTCGTTTTCATTACTGCAGGCCGCGCAGGCAATAAGTGACGCAAGCGCCTCGTTGCTGATTCCGTTCAGTGCGACAAAAGGCTGATGGCGGCGCACCCCGGCTGAAGGACGTGCTAAATGGCATTCGTTGCGGAAACCGATTTCCTGCTTTCTAACTGGTGCACAACAGCCTGGTGGGCGTTCGGCAAACCGATGATGCCATTCGACCGAGGAGTACCAATGGAACTTCGCGGACCAGCAGTGTGCGTTTGAAATGAGGTCGTGTAGGAAGAAGTTTGGGAACTTTCATGTCTAGAGACGGGACGATAAAGTAAGGGGGCGGGGTGCTTTTTGGCGGTTTGGCTTATGATGGTTTTGTCAAATTAATGCGCGAAAACATACGGAAACGGTGGATACACAGCCCGAGAGACGCGATTTTTGTTCTTCATAAAAAAAAAATAGTGATAGCTATGCGAGGCTCTCTACTCCGTGCTAACTTTCCACGAGAATCCGCTCCGCCCTGACGGTTTCTTGTTTTTTTTTTTTTTCTCTCTCTCTCCGAACTCGGCAGAGGCTTCACACAAGATTGGTGGTTGGGTTTCACCATGTCAGGGAGTACTTTTGCACTAAAAAAGCAGCAGCAGCTGTACAAAAATTATGCGCATGAAAGAAATGGGCATGCGAAATAAAAAGTCCTCCACTACGGCTCAACTCGGAGCTCAGATGCAATTCTTGTGGTAACATTTGCGAATTCATTGCTCACTGGTAAGACGGACTGCATCCCTATGGTTCTGTGGCAAATTGAACAGTTGAGCCTGTCCGGAAATCGGAATTGAAAAGCGACGTGAAAAACTACCGGCCGATATCACCTATTTTGTTCTGTTTCGAAACTTCTTTGATATTGCGATATACACTTTGATCTGAAGTGGCATTACATAATACTGCTTTCGTCGAAATAGCTTTATCGCCAGCCGCTCAGGGACTACAAATCTTTTTAGTCTCATATGTCTTGCATCTGGTGCGCGGCTGAAAAACGTGGGGGAAAAAAATCTTCACACGCTTAAATGATGCATATAAGTAAAGCATTTGGTGTAGTTTGTCGTTCATTGCTTTATCAGAAAGGTTTTGGAACAGCCACCAGGTACGACATTATTGGCACTCCTCCGGTGCTATCTTGCAAACCTTACAAATGCCACAAAACCGCACTCGGCCAAATGTGGTGTTTTGCAGAGTTAAGTCTTCGCACAGTCCTGTTTTGATTATGCTTAAATGACATTGCCGCTATTTTGCAAAATTCATCATTCGTCCTTTACGCTGGCATTAAAATGTATTAAGAAGTTTCCAATATATATGGCTGCTGTTTTCGATGTCTGATGCTTTAAGGCACCACCAAACTGGATTATGAATATCGGGATGATCTTGAGTTGACTCCATAACTATGATAGGCCAGCCAAGCTTTAAGTCCACAATGAATCGCATGTCCTCGCCGTGTGGGGCCCCTTCCGATATTGTATTTAGCCTTTGCATCGATGGGTGTGCGTGCTCACTGATCTTCCATACTTCTCAGATCTTTAGTAAATGCCGTGGGTGTGTGGATATTCGAAACTTTCCGACATGCATTCACTTTTTATTTTTATTTTTTTATTAGTCGGTGAATATATGGCAAAAAAGAATTAGCCTCGACTTGGTTGGGGCATGCCCCCGCTATTACTTCTTTCGATGAGGAGGCTTCAGGACCGCGACGGGGTTCATTTTGCTGCGGCGATCGTTATGCTCATACACGGCCTGCAAGGTCGAGTGGTGGAGCACGACTCAGGCTGGTTAATTTATAGCAAATTCATTCTTCATATCCTGTCTCTGGATTCAGTACTTTCTCATCGACTGAAATTTGGCGCTGGTTTCTTCGCTGCCGTCGCCAGCGGAGAAATGTAATTTTTCGATAAGTACAGCGCCACGGTCAGAGTTAACAATGTTGCCTTTCTGTTGCGTAACCCCGCAGTAAAAGTTAATGCTGCGTCTTTTTAGAACCTTAGTTAAACTCCGTAAGCTATTGCGCCGTCCCACAGCGCCGCTGCTTTCGTTTCACCTTATTCGTTTTGCACTGATATTCGTATAAATACCAAATATTAGCAAAAATTTTCGATTCATTAATGAGGAAGCCCTATTCGCACATCTGTATACAGTGAACGCCAAACGAGCATTGAATGGGCATTAGCTTCACGCCATTATGTTGCTTTTGGCATTGCTATTGCAGCCTAATTCGCACTCGTACGCCTGACGTGCCTAATTCGGCGTCTTGTCGTCCGGGGTGCAGCCACTGCATTATTAGAACTTTCTTTTCCTCTTCTGCCCGCCGAAGTGGGACAGTGGCTAGGGCGTTCGACTACTGTGCCCAAGGATGCGGGATCGAATCCCGGCCGCGACGGCCGCTTTTCATTGGAGGCGAAACGGAGTGGCGTCCGTGTGCTGTGCGATGTCAGTGCACGTCAAAGAACCCCAGGTGGTCGAAATTTCTGGAGTCCTCCACTACGGCGTCTCTCATAGCCTGAGTCGCTTTGGGACGTTAAACCCCATCTATTTGGCAGGCACGATACCTATATGTCAGCTTATTTCTGTTCGTCTTTCGTGCTCACCTACTTGGTTGACACCCCTTTATGATTGGAGGCGTGGTGATGTTTCAGGCCTAACTTCAGCGCAAGAACTGCGCGTTTTTTTTTTTTTTTTTTTTTTTTATTGCGAGATCCAGGTATTTCGTACAGTTTTTGGTGGCATAGCTATATAAGATTGGTTTCAGCATGGTTTTACCATATGAAATATTTCGCTTGGGCAGGGACCCCCCCCCCCCCCCCCTCATATCTTTTAAATCCGTCCCTCCGATATACCGCACTGTGGGCAGAGTCAATATACCGCGCGAACCACGTCTGAAAATTCTGTGAGAATGAGGCGTAAGCTGGACAACTCGGCCCTATTGCTGCTCGAATAGGAGGATCAGGCGTCGTGGGGGAGAGAGCTGGAAGCTTCAGAGGCGCATTGTAATGGCGACAACTCGACATCTTATGCTCGAGCAGGAACCTGTGAAGTAGCAGAAGTGGCCAACGAAACAGCGGCAATGGCACGGCCGGACTCAAGCGATGGCGGCGCGCGCCGTGCTCCAGTTAGGCCATGGCAATGGTAACCAAGGAAGGGAACGTCGCTCACCGTCTTCACACTCCTGACGAAAACCAGATGAGGGGTGGAGCATTGACAGATAAAGACTCCACTGCGGTGTCTTTCGTAGCCTGAGTAGCTTTGGGACGTTACACCCCACAGAACAAACCAACCAAAGACTCCATTTCAAAAGGGGGATGAGCACTGTAGAATCTGCTAAAACGTTTCATTAATGAATGAATGAAGTAAAATATTTCATTTACCACACTCTTGCTCCATATTGGTGGGGTAAATATTTCCACAGATGTGCGACGTTAAAACTTCATTTGCGGTTGGATTCTTGTTTATAGTGTGAACAGCCCCAGCCCCATTCGTTCGTACTTGTTGATGGGAAGTTCAGTGCCGTAAAGTTCACAGGCCTTTAAAGTTTATTGCGCGTGTTTAGAGCACCGGAATAACATTACCTGATTTTCAAGTGTTCAGGTGAAAAGAAAAGTATGTGCAGCCTGGCCGAGCAGACCTTCGGCGTTGAAATATAGCCTAGCAAAGACAGCGCTGACATTTCTTACCGCCGCCGTAGCGCGCAACAGCAGTCGTGCTGTAAGGCGCATGGCCGCTCTTTCGTGCGTTGGGAGGGGAGAGAGCCTGGCTGACCTTAATCGCTCGGCTCGTTGATAACAAATGGTTCTTCGCGCCGGTGCTGCGTAGTTGGGCGGGGCTCTGTTTTTCGTCTCGCCAGCAGGAAGAGGCTAAACCAGGCTTTAGGAGGCGACCGTCGGGAGTCCTATCGCTCTGCGCCGTCGACGTCAGCGACGCAGTGGTGACGTCACCGACAGCGCTTGACGTCAAGCATAATTGTGGCTCCCTAATCATCCCAGGTCTCGGCCACGTACTTCCAAACGCGTATACAACCTATCGAAACCGTCCGTGCGCTGTTCCTTTGTCAGCCCCCTCTGCTGCCACCCCCCCCCCCCTCTTCTCGCGTGCGATGGCTATACAGCGCGACGATCACGGGAGGCCCGCGAGACGGACGTTAGAAAAAGGGTTAAGGTGAGAACGAATAGCGTCCAGTGACGTCACGCGGGCGTGATGACATACCTGGCACGCTCGCGGCCCATTTCTGTCCCGAATGAGGAGTGGACACGCAATTCGGGGCCATCCGTGCTGCGATAGCGGGGGCGCAGCGGCGACAAAATGGGGACAAATTTGTAGGGGGACGCCCGCATTCATCACGAGAGTGCAAGGGCTTTTGAAGCAGCGAATTTTGAAGCCACTTTGTGTCTGGTGATATGCAACACCTCCTTACCTTACCCTTCGTACTTTGTTGCGTTTACGTGCGGGTGCAGTGGGCCACAGCTTTTAATGCTGTTTGTTTGAAACTGTACATGCAAGCGCAGTCTGAAAGATTTTCTTTTTATAGCGGGACGCCCGCAATCATTTTGCGTTTGTGGACGTCGCGTTGCTATAACACATTTCGTGTTTCGCCGCGTTGCCCTGTCATGCGTTTCGGGCCTTCCACTTACGCCCGAGGACGGTCAATATATATATTGCCCGCTAGAAATCTCATGGTAGCGCACCTGCACAGCTGTTTCAGCGCTGTCATTTTTCAGCGCTTTTTTGTGACTGAAAAAAAAAAAGAAAAACACCATAAATATTTTCTGATTGTGTCTGATAGGGGTTTGGGGATTATTTCGATTCAACGAAATTTTTCGTGCTGGGCCTGTATATAGATTTAAAAAAAATTAAATTGGTTTATATGATAGGAAAGGTGCAGTATCTGTCACACTTCTCGGTGGACACTTGAGCCGCGCTGTAAGGGAAGAGATGGAGGTGGGTGTGAAGGAAGAAATATAAAAAAAAGTGCCGTATGGAAGGCTGTGTAAAAATTTCGACTTCTCGGGGATATTTAATCTGCACTGCCGGCTCACAACACACGGGCGCCTTTTCGTTTGGATGGAGTCGAAACGCAAGGGCGTCCTGTGTGTTATTAATGCATGTATTTCACTCGTGTTACCAGCCGGATAGTTCCTGTGTTGGGTGTTTCTAGAGCAGTGAATGGCGGTGCAGCTATCATTTCACGTTGACAAACGCCCTGTTGCTTGTTATTGCCGCAAGCATTTACATCTCCGCTGAGCTGTCTCGGCTGGCAAGTCTAGACAGCTCTAGTATGCGTTATGTGCACACATTTCTGATTATAAATCGTGTAAACAGCGCTCAAAGGGTGAAAACAAAATTGTGTGTGTGTGTGTGTGTGTGTGTGTGTGTGTGTGTGTGTGTGTGTGTGTGTGTGTGTGTGTGTGTGTGTGTGTGTGTGTGTGTGTGTGTGTGTGTGTGTGTGTGTGTGTGTGTGTGTGTGTGTGTGTGAGAGAGAGAGAGAGAGAGAGAGAGGGGTAGAACATAGCGCGCCCTATAATAAACGAGTGGACAACGCTTCCCTTTTTTTTTTTGGGCGTCCTGGCGCACGGTATTTCTTTCGCCGCCGGCGTACTCTTCCGTTGTGCGGGGCGTGTAGTGTTTTCTGCCTCGTTATTTATTATTTCTCTTATCGCTTCATGCTCGGAGCGGTTTCTAACGACGCAAAGTATCCCACTTCCCTTCGCCAATCTCCCATTGTTTTTCTCCCCGTTGCATGCCGCGCGCGCTTCAATGGGCAAAGAGAGCGCCAGCAGAGAAAACTCTCCGAGCAGTTTCGGTAGCGCGTTTCTGCCTTTTGCTCTTTTCCAGTTGCGCTTCGTCCAGAACTGTTTTTCTTTTTTTTTTCTTTTTTTCGCCGCAACCAGCTCTAAGGGAACTGCGGCCGGCGTGCGACGTCTGCGCTGTCCTTCCCTTAATGGGTTTGCCGAAATGTGTTTGCGTTGCGGTGAAGAGAGAGAGAAAAACAAAAATCGAAGCCAAGGAAGGATGTAAGGCGAATGAGGTCGACTCGGGAGAGGGGACAGAGGATGGTGCCCTTTTTTTTCTCCCTCAGCGCAAACTCGGCCACTTCGCGGGCGCGCGTTTAGCACTCGTATATATAACCGTACCAAAAAAAGAAAAAAAAAAAAAAAAAGCGAGCGCAAAAGGCGAACTCGTGGCGGACCGCCGGGCGGTGATTAATAATTGCGCTTTCCCCATTCCTGCGCAAGGGCAACGGGGGAAGAGGCGCCCCTCCTGGGGATGTTGCGTAGCGAGGAGTACTATGCGCGCACTATGGCCGGTTTTAGCGAGCGCGGCAGTTTTCGGCGTTCCATTTTACCCATTTTGCCTCCACTGAATGTGTGTGTTCTTTGCTTTTTTTTATTTCCTCTTTCTCTCCCGACGTCCTCGGGCATTATCTTCCAAGGTCGCCTTCTTGTGTCGAGGCTTGTTCGCCGCGCGGAGTTTGGCGTTGCTCATAATGACCAACCCGCCGTGGTCCCTATCCCGTTGCCGTATAGGTCAGCCTTTCCGCAACTTCGTACCGTGGGATTGTACACCAGCGCGCATTGCAGCATCGTTAAACGAATACGCACAGTTCAAGCTAATCTCCAACGCGAAGAGCGTGCCACGACACAGTGATGCAGTGGTATTCCCGGCGAAGCAACTGACCACGTGGCGAGGGAGATAGTCCACCGGCTTCGACGCTTCGCGATGAAACGCGTCCATCCGCTTTCCGGAGATCAGTTGGCGAAAAGTTACCGTCGCCGCAGACGTCATTGCTTATTTTAGTGCGGGATGTCCATTTGCAACAAAAGCTGGGTCTGGGCTCGCTCGTTCATCTCTGACGTAAAGACGTTGCACAGAAACACATGTGGCGTATCGCCCACGGTGTGGATGCCTTCTTCTTTTTTCTTTTTTTTCCGCTGCCTTTGGGTTAAATGGATTTCTTTGCCTCGCATCCCTTCTTGCGTTCTTGGCGTGTTTCGGTTTTGGCCTTTTGCGCATTGGTCGCCGTTAAAGGGAAGCTGCACCTGTTTTAGATATCGATGAGTTTCGAGCGGTTGAATGATTATAGCCTGCACTTAAAGCATGCGAAATGTCTTGGCGTTAGCATTTGAAACAATGGCGCAATTAGCGATTAAAACCGCGACGGCTATCAGGCTTCACCGCAGTACACAGCGACGGGTGGGGGACGCATGATGACGGTACCGGTACGTTTCCTGCATAGACACACTTGGTTTGAAGAAATAAAAACAAGGCTGTCGAAAACAAATCCCTAGAAATGTTGATTAGCACCGTCAGAAAAGGTGCAGCAGGACGTGAGCGAAGGCAACGAACATCAGAAATATTTCCATCCGTGACGTCATCACCGAGCTTCTCTGCAGAACTTCCGTGCTATGAGGAGAAGCTCGAGGTTTAATCGTAGATCACGCCATCAATTTGAACGCTAACGCAAAAACACTTTGCGTTAATTACCTACAGCCTATGTAGATTTGAATTCTTGAATATCGCGAAATTTTCGAAAAGTGATGCAGTTGTTCTTTAAGTGTCTTCGCTGTGCCCACTGTTCGTTCTCTCTGCTATATAGTTTCGAATTCCGAGCGGCAGGCGCGGCAGTTCCCTCGCCGCCACTGTAACGGCGAGAAGATTCGCACAGAGAAGTTGTCTGCACCGCCTCCCCGCAGGGTGAAGCTGGAACGTCTCCGCGCAAGCATGGTATGACTGCCGCTCAGGCATTGCGTTCGGTCGCTAATATTGCCCTGCTGCCGCAAGTACTGGCCCCCACTGCCACGGGTATCTCGATGTTACTGCTTCTCTTGCGGTATACTCATAAACTGGCTGCGACGTCGTTCCTCGCGTCTTTTTTTTTTTTTTTTTTTCGCTTTTGTCTTATCTCCCGATGATATGCGCCAGCCTGAGACGCGGGAGGAAGAGTGGGCCAGGCGGCGCCCAAACCGGCCCCGCATGCTATCTCCGCACGCATGCATGGAATGCGAGGCGACGCGCTTTGTTCCGCTGTAGCATCTCCTTTGCATTCGCATGCACCGCAGCATTTTGCGGGGCTTCTAGAAAAAAAAAAAAAACTGGAAAAAAAAAATAACGATGTCACGTAAGTTCGGGGAAGAAAAAAAAAAAAAAAGACTTCCACCAATACGGGCACTTCCAGTCTGCCGCCCTTCATTCATTCATTTCTCCGCGGCTCGGGCGCAGGCGCTGCGGTAACCTCGCAGTGCTGTTTTCGAGCCGTGACTTCTCCTCTCTCTGTTAGTTGGCTGCGTGCCATCTGTTCTTGTTTTCCTCCAACGGAAACACAAAAACTAAACTGAGATGAGAGGTACAGCATCATAAAAACTATGTTGAATCGTCGCGGCCAGTACCGAATAAAAAGACGACCGTGAAGCTTTTTTTTTTTTCTTTCCCCATTTTGCGGAGGAGGCCAAGAAACGCACTCTCTTACGTTTAGCTACTTGCACGCTGCCTAACTCGAGAAGAGATCCTTAAAATGTGGAGCGGGACTTGTGGACTAACGTGCTAATACTCGTATTTAGGCACTGGCATGTCCGGCCATGGGTGCGTGTTGCTCGTGTTGGTGCGTTTTTCTTCCTGAAGTGCACATCGTGATTGGCTTTTTGTGTTGGTTCATTGGTCTGCAGCTGTGCGAACAGGCGAGGGGAAAAAGCAAAGGATAAAGGATACCCGGTCGCCGACTGAGAGCATGTTAGAACAAAGCGCTGCATTTTTATATAACGCTGCAAAAATGGCACGCAAAACAACATCGAAATACAAGAAATCAGGCGCGTCAAGATATGACAACTACTCTTCATGTAGGACCATCGACGGGTAGATAAGGCATATTTATTTGTTCTCATAGATGTGCTAGGCTTCCCAAACCTCCGCACCAAACGTGGAGGTCTAAACAGTTCTTTTTTTTTTTTTTTTTTTTTTTTTCACGCAGAGGTTTACCCTCCTGGCGTTCATTGGCGCATTTCGTTGTTTCACTTTATTTGAAGATGGCGTATTGTCCAAAGATTGGCTGCATTTCTGCAACCACACTTTTAAGCATCGGTCACCCTACTGAAAAACCAAAAGTTCTACCGGACAATAATCTCATAAAATCTCATCTAATCGCATTCTCATACGGTGCACATCATTATCATAAAATATCATACATAAATTATGATAATGTGCAAGAAACTACGAGACCTTATGCAATTATATGCGACTTGTATGGGATTTGTTATGTGAATTGAGTGAGATTGTATGAGAAAATCTGAGGTTATACAATTTTTTCAGTAGGGCAGTTTGTCCATTACATGTCCGGCCGTACGAGAACGAACTTTCACAGACGACCACCTTTTGTTTTTCACGTATGACGAACTGAGTTAGGTGGTTCGCCGAACACTCCATTTGCTGGGCGCACATCACGCAAAGTAAGATCGGAGCGTTCGTCGACTGTAGCAGAGGTTATGCCAACTTTTTGTGGGAGCTGGAAATACCACACCCACATTTCTGAGTTGATATAGAAAACGATGACCGTAAGAAAAAAAAATTCTTTTTGCTTGTCCTCTTCTGTGTTTATGGGTTAAGATCTGTTGGCATATTTCACTTTTTTTTTTTTAAGCACATTGTTTCAGGCGGTATAGACAGGACATCCAGGACATTCCCTGGGGAAACGGCCAGCCGTAATCTGCTTGCTCGTTCGACGAAACAGCCTCTGTCAGCACATGACTAGGGGTTGAACTTGCGGTTTAAACCGAAAAATTCCCATTAAAGTACGTTGAATGTGTAATTTGATATTCGGTTTTAATGGAGAAACGTCACTTTTCTGAACATTTATGCCACGTGCACAACTTGCCATCTATTCATTACCAGTTAGAATAGAATAGGTCACTGGAGAACAAGTGCTGGAACCAGAAACCCAGTGAGACTGTGGCATCTTTGGAATTTCTGATCGTGGTTGGGAGTTTTGAAGGCTTAATTCGCGAACTCGGGACACGCCGTAGCGGTTTGATAGATTCCGCCTCCATATATAGCACAGTGTGCCCAAACTGATCACCAATTTAACCGTTGTTTGATGAAGTATGCTTTTTCGCCACCAGTACGGACTCTGACGAGGTCGCAACCGTAACAAAGAATTCTAAAAGCCAAACTACGCATCAACAGCACCAAAATGTAATATTGTCGCTTTTTGACGATGGCGACAATATTCCATTGCTGCTGCCAGCGCGCACCACATGATGCGCAATCCTCTCGCTCAACTCGAGAGTGCTATACGAACGTACCAACCAAGGTTTTAGACCTGCGATTTTCGCTTTGTTTTCTCTGCAGTTTCACTGTGGCATCCACAATGGCCTTTTCTAATACGATCATTTGTGCGTTTATTACGAGCCGCTTTTGCTAAAAGCAAATCCTAAGATAACCGCGTCTGTGCGACTCAGTGGCTAGGGCACCGAAGTGCCGATCCAAAGGACGCAGGTTAGATCATTCGATGGAGGCGAGAAGCAAGTGTGCTGTGCAATGTCAATGCTGGTCGAAGAACCCCAGGTAGTCGAAATTTCCGCAGCCTTTCACTCCGATGCCCCTCATAGCTGTAGTCTCTTTGGAACGCTTAAACCGCACGAAACCTGAACCGAAATGCTAAGGTAAAGTTTAAGTCACTTTGGACCGCACAGTGGCGCGAGGTATTTCACACACACACACACACACACACACACACACACACACACACACACACACACACACACACACACACACACACACACACACACACACACACACACACACCACACACCACACACCACACACCACACACCACACACACACCACACACACACCACACACACACCACACACACACCACACACACACCACACACACACACACACGCGCGCACGCGCGCGCTCTCTAAGACTCTAAGATACATGTAGAAAATAATAGTAAACACTGAAAAAAAAATACGATGAATATTCAAATAAAAACAAACAAGTTCAACCTCTACATGTGGCTTGTTCAAATGTTACCTGAGGCAAGATTCGCCACTCATAAGGTTGCCTTCCAAGAGGAAGAATGAGCGACGCAACCGATAAAAATTCTGCTGTCGCTGCTGCTGAACGAGCTGCGCTCAAGTTTCGCATTGGGGAGTAATCGTGATTAGAATTTTTTGAAAGGCCACTCCTATTCTTGACACTTTTTTCTGGAGTTATCTCCGCGTAATCTTATTATACAACGAGCGCTTGTAGCGTCCGTTCTTTCCTTCTTCTTTCTGTGCTGTGTTTTATTGACGCATCACTAACGAACCCAGCTGTCCGTATTGGATTGGTTCATGCATTCTTTTCCATCGACAGTGTTATAGGAGATTAAGCGGCCAGTACAGCTCTAGATGCGCCGCTGACTAGGCGCGCAAGGCGGCTTGCTGTTGTCGGCTAACTCTCGCGCGCATGTGTGCCCGATCTGTCTCTCGCATCGCGGCTCGCCCACCGACTGGCGTTTTTCCTCTCGTGAATAAATGACGCCCGGTAATATCGGGCGAACCGCTGCGCGCTTCTTTGCACGTCACCCACTGTCCGCTCAGTACGTAAAGTTGCGCGCAGCACTTCGTTACTCGCAGCGGAAAATTTCACTCCTTTACTTTCAAAAGGTGTTCCCGCAGCAGAATCACCGGCAAAGGTCACGGTCTCCAGTTTGACCTGGAGGCGATTTTTAAGGGCGCTGTAAATTATTTGTGATAATAGCACGTTGTTACCTGTTTTTTTTTTTTTTCCTTTCAAACAAAGTAGGCCAAAGAAATTGATCGAGCTACTCCAACTCCTGCATGCATTCTTTCAGTGCAACACTACAAAATTGGAAAAAAAAAAAAAAAGAAGAAGAAGAAAGTTTCGGAATAACGAAGCTCTCTCCGTGGGTTTCGTTAAAACCGCCAGTGCCCTTTTAGAGAGGCGGCGCAAGAGGGCTGCGTCTTCGCGTACCTGTTTGGGAATAAAACGAGGCTGGACCCGAACTGCGGTTGATACCTTGCATCGTTCTACTTGTGGCCTTCCCATTCGTAGCCAGCACCGCTTCCAGGTTTTGCGCCCGAGCGGCGTAGTTACTGAGTGACACGATCTCACGCGCGTCTTGCTGTACACCGAGTGCGATGCCTAAACCGGGCGCCCTTGTGGGCGTTACATTGCACAGAACAGGCCACCGGAAGATTGGTATATACTCTGGAACGAGGGAGTACGTCGTCAGGCTTCAAAGGGGGGGGGGGGGGGGGGGGGGGAACAAGCAAGTAAAAGAAAAGGAGGGCAGAGTGACAAGCCCGGCTTGATGGAAGCTAGCCGCATTAGGATTATTAGTCGCTGGCACGACGGCTGTAGCCGCGCGTTACGCCAGTCGCACCACACGCAATGGACGCAGGTCGGAAGGAGGGAGCGGGGCCGCAGTTTTGGATCGTTTTTCGGCGTCTGATGCGGCGTGGCCGTTGTGAAACTCGAGGATGAAATGTGCGCTCTCTCACTCCGTGGAACACGTTAGGTATGCGCGCATGTACGCAGAACGAGGCGGAATTCCAAACTTGCGGTTCCGCGGCATGGGTTGTACAAGAGCAGCGGAGAAATCGCGCGCTCACTCGGCGCGTGCGGGGTGTCGGGCGTGGCAGCAGAGCGCTTACCTGCTGCTTTTAGCAGCGCGCGCGTGAGGTAATTAGCGTAATGAATCGCCGCGAGTATTGACATGGTGAGAGCGCCAAATACGAGTTATCTTCAAGCTCAACATACTGAAGAGGTTTGCTGCCGCATGCGGAGCCTTTCTAGCTGGGAGCGGCCTATATTAGAGGATCGGAGCAGGGACGACTTTGACGTACGAATTCCATATCTAGGCAGATTTTTCTGTTTACATTTCGAGCACCGCAAAGCGCGGGAAGTACGTCGTGACGAGCAAGACTTAGGCACTGACAGATTTCGGTCTTTTCTCCGCAAGGAACTTTCGGTAGTAGTTGGTCCTGACGAGCTACCTCAGTGCGATGATCTTTTCGCGCGTGTTCTTTCCATGGTGCGCGCGGTTGCAGACGCAATCGGGGTGGGTGCTCGAACACCACCAGGCTCGTCGAGCGAGGGGTGTCTTAATTCTGTGTCAAATTCATATGCGGCTTCCTCCGCCTGTTTCTCAGTTGGTATAAGTATTCAATTTAATGCGACAGTGTTAAAGGCACTGTTATCCAGAAGATCCAGCGTCGTTGATAATTGTGGCAAAAAATCACTTGCATGGCTCCGAGCAGGTGGTAGCTGCATGGCAGGCTGACACGATCGTAGGGTTGTCTGACGTCACGGCACCACGTGACATGGCCGAGTTGGAGGAAGCTGCCAACTGAGATGGGAATCGAACAATCAGAAGCCCACATGAATCCCGAGTCATATGCGTCACCCCTAGCCCACGCGTATGTGTTTGAAACTTTAATACCTATGTCGAGGGGCCTTTACCTAATGCGGTAGACCAGGTTGTTCGCTACGACCCAAACGTTAAACCCGCACTGTGAAGATAGTCATTGCTCTTTATCCCACATGGTATGTCAATCTAGTCCCCACTTTCCTCCCAATCCCACCCCCACTAGAGGCTTGGGAGGCCTTCATCCTTGGGTGCTCGTCGATCGGGGCCCAAAAGACCCTGGCCCGTCATTCTCACCGAGGCGGCTGGCACTTGCGGCGGCCCGGACTGGGGCTACTGACAACTGAGGCCGGCGTTCACCATCTCCGTCGGCCCGCGTCCTCTCATTAAAGAAAGTAAAACGTTTCACAAGCTAGCAAGCTTTCGACCATTTGGTAAATTGGCAGAGTATGTATAATATAATAATCAAATCTCCCCCCCCCCCTAGTTTTTTACGCGTAGCGCGGAATAGCGAGACACCATTATTATTATTATTATTATTATTATTATTATTATTATTATTATTATTATTATTATTATTATTATTATTAATTTTCTTTTTACCGTGCGCTGTCTGCGGCAGTAGAGCAAGTTGTCGAAGGAGGCTTACAGTACTTTGAACTCTTTTAAGTTTAACGCCTTCTCGTTATGTTTCGTGGAAGATAGCGAAACGGCGATCATGTATGGTGACATTGGGGCAAATAATCGCGACAGAAGAGGATTGGTGGCGGCCCATCTTATCTGCGGTCTAGACGGAAATTGGCTCAGCGGCGGAACGCTTTAGCACATGGAGCGAAACAAAACTTCGTCGACCAGTAAAGTAACAAAATGTGAATACAAAAGCGACATTCATTATTTGATAAGAATGAAGGGTAACTGTAATAAAAACGAACTCCCCTAATGCAGTGACGGTCGTGTCTTCTGCGCAGTTAGGCTAACGGACTTTGTACGTCGTAAAGTGAGGGAGAGTGAAGTGAAGGCGACCGAAGACAAAGATGGCAGGCTGAACGACGGTAAGCATTCGCTGCCTCCCCCCCCCCTCCCAAAGTCCCCAGATGTTCCTACGACCGCCGCCATCCGAAGCGTAGCTTTTAGCGCCCAGTGTGTCTATCTCGCTTCCCCTGGCCGGCGATACCAATGGCCAAGTTTCTTGCCCTATGAACGGAAGCAGTCTCGCGTGTGTGCCACTCGCCGAGGGAGAGACAACAATGCTTAGGGGTTGCCCCGCGAGTATGGGAAAGTGTGTCGAAGCCGGCGCCAGAGGAAGCGACGCAGAACAAACTGTCACGCTCAGCCGCTGCCAGCCACGAGCCGAAAGGACGCGGCTGAATGATCGAGAATCAATATCACGCCGCCGCTGCGGAAAATGACACGCGCGCACGGGCAAAAGGGGCCGGACATGAGCGCGCGATGCTGCTCTGCGGAGGCGAGATGCTGTACAGCGGGCTTTCACCTCGGCCGCATCCATAGCCACATCCACGGATGCGCCCTCGGCTTCGTGACGTCACGTTCTGATGCCGCATTGAGAAGTGACGTCACGAAATCCTGCGGAGGATGCGAACGCTTGCTATCCGCGGTAGGGGCCTGCGAAAGAGGAGCGTCGCATGTTTGGTGATGTCTCCAAATATCTGTTACCATGTCGGCATTTGGTGCAGACTGCTAACTCAATAAAACGTTCAGAATCGACTATGAAGTAGAAGCTTAGCGCTCTGCTAAGTCGGCGCCTTGTCTGAGTAGGAATTTGCTTTTCTAGCCGTTTCTGCGCGATTAATACGGGCATGCACTTATGGCTTTTGCGTGTGCCGCAGTCACGCGCGGCATAGACAGCGCTCGGCCTGTTACGACGTGCTTATAGGTTTTACATAGGTTACCGCCTAATTTTACCGGACACAAGCTATGACCTGGCCGTAAACCTTAGTCGGTAGCTGTTCAGATGTGCGGCGTTTGTGGTACAGGCGTCGATGAGCTGCCTCTTGGTATCTTGCATTTCAGAAAAATAAGCCGCAGAGGCTTTCACTTGCAAGGATCCGACAGATCTGCGTCGCCGCTGGTTCTGCCAGGCTTGATCTCAAAGGTTCCCAACCCGCAGGGTCTGCCTCGTAGCGGTAGTATATCCTGGCACCGCCTGACATTAAAGCTGTCAGAACTCTTTTAGGTGAGAACGATACTTCCC
Organism: Amblyomma maculatum; assembly: GCF_055883805.1. Classification (NCBI taxonomy): domain Eukaryota; kingdom Metazoa; phylum Arthropoda; class Arachnida; order Ixodida; family Ixodidae; genus Amblyomma; species Amblyomma maculatum. Next base: position 25,057,660 of record NC_139350.1, on the reverse strand, counting down.
CTGTACCTTCTTCGGAGATGTTGAGCTTCGGGGGTATTGTATACCTGCCCGACTGTATTGCTGAAACAAAAACATGACCGTGTGGCTTTCGACCAGCACTATATATACGTCGCGAAGCAGCCGCTGTGGTTATGTGCGCGATCATCGTCCCATGGAGCAACTGCAATACGTGGTCAAGCAGGATCTCTTCTCTGACGCGATAGCGCATACGGCTCGTTCGCTCCAAAAGTGACCGTCGGCGGCGGCGTGTGGTGTCGAGAGAAAATAGGGTGCACATTTAAGCTCCTCCTTTTTAAGTGTGTGACGTAACAGCTTTAATGGTAAAAGCAGCGTATGCATGCACCTTACTTTAAAATAGGACGGACACTTAAGCCGCAATGTCGCGTCTACAGGACAAGCTAAGGGTCCTGCTGTTTGTTTTTGTGTGCGTCTCCTATGATTTCATGTTGTACGCACTCCGTTTGTCAGTTGTGCCCTTTTACCACCCTGACATACTTCCGATGCCTGGGCGCTCTTTGCCGTGCACAACTGGCCTAGCAAGTGGGTGCCCGTGGAGGGGCAAAACTCACCCTGGACCGTATTTTGTGGCGATTCTTCTCCGCGTCCATTATTCTAGATTTTTTCCATTGGTAGTTGCCGCTTCTGACGCCATGACTCGCGTTTTTACTGCATTTCACGAGCCGTTTTCAGCATTACGAATAGTAATGGCGATCTGGGGCCAATCAGGATAGCGGGCGCTATACATGACTTAGTTCGTTCTTGCCTGTCGACTACGGTGCAGTAATGTGATAGCAACACAGTCGTGCTGTGCGCGTCGTCCCTAACCCTCATTTCGCCCGTACCGCTTGTAGAGCTCCAAAGAGCTTGTTACAATAAGCAGGATGCTCGGAACTGGGCTGTGCCGCTTCGGAAGTTTTGTTGCTTTGTCGTTGAACTGCATAAATGGTCAGGAAGTCGCGACTTAATTTGGCGCTATTGGCTTGTGAACACTGAGCTTCATCATTTATTTTTCATCGGGTTCATCTTTGTCTGGAGCGTCACTTCGCTATTCCTGCTAGGCCGACATTTGGTGACTATAATTTTGCTGGGTAGCTCTTTCACTGCGAAAACGCGGTTTGTGTTCCTCGGCTCTTTTACTTGCTGCAGCTTGACGAAGCAATTTTTCGTGGAACATGACTGCATTGGAAGAGCTCGCCAGTCTAATTAACGATGCGCACCTTTTTGGTCCAGCTCAGTTTATTTATTTTACCTTCAGAACATGCGGTATATTAAAGAGGCGAAGGGCAGTTCACAAGAGTTAAGTCATAATGCATGCGAGAATACGAAACAATAGAGGTAAAATTGTTTTGGTTAATTTTCTTATGACATGAAAGATTTGATGAACAATATGAAGTAGTGCACCAAAACAGCATAATAAATCAGTTAATTATCAATAACAAGTTTCTTATACCAAAATAAAAGATTGGTGTTAAACAGTTCTTCCTCCTCCTTTCTTTGTTTTTGTTGTTGTTTTGCATACTCGAACGTGGCAGTTAGCGAACGCTTACTAGCGTAGGCGTACGTACCTATACATCGGTTTGCCTACATACCGCGCAGTGGCCACACTTTTCCCCAATCCCTGCCACTGCGACTGCTCAGCGGGCATCCGGTAATCCGGTATACGTCTCGTGTATGCTAAATCTTTGTAATGTCTATATTACCTGACTACAGCGGGCACTCGCAGAGAGCAGTCCAGGGTTAAGTAATACGCGCACTCAAGGCGTCGTCGCAGCAGCTTCTCTTTATCGTGTATTTTTTTATTGCAACGCTGAACCTCCGAAGAATAAAGTAAGGTCACTTGTCAGCGTGCTTAGACGAACTAAGTTCTTTTCGGAAGTGGTTGTCGTGAAGCGGAAGTCACCGTTGCCCCGAATGCGCATTCAAACGCTCATTTCGGGGTATTTGTCTTCGTGTGGGAGAAATGTGTATTTACCGTCAGACTCTGTAAGCTTCAGTGCACCCCACGCCGTGTCCCGTGAATGGCGTTGACTTTAGCCGTCGACAAGAGAGAAGTCACACCAGCGTGTGTGATTCGGAAATATTTTGATGTGCTGTAATTACTGATCAGTACGTGTGCTCCCTACCGTTCGCACAGCGTGCGCATATATAGGGGCTGCCGACACTAACTTATGTGTTTCATTTCGCGATAACAACTTGCTAGCAGAATGGCGGGTAGCAATCTCCACAGAGGCGAGAAGGAGCGACGCTGCGTTCACCTAACTTATTGCGAGTCGTCCACACTCCCCTTTTTTTAATGCTTCGGAATTTCCTCGCTTGTGCTTCCACAGTTGCGCGCTCAAAGTACCGTAGCGCACACCGAAGGGGCTGTCGGGGACTGCATTTCGTCGTGCTGCGCTGCACTTATCTATAATGAGAGCTCGCTGCATGGATGTAGGAAAGCAGTCACTGCGCATGAGCCCACGATCGGCCCGGCTAACTGAGAACACGCAGATGCAGTGGATGGCGGCGCGCCGTTGCCGATTGCTGCCGGCGGGTGATGGACCAGAAATAGAAGGTAGGGAGAGCGGGAAAGGAGGCGTTTTTTGTGCCCGGGGAGACAAGTCTGTCCCGCGTCGATTGTCGCGCTGTCATCGATCTTCCTTCTGCCCTGTCTTTCGATTGGCTCCAGCGTGCGTTATTGTGTCCGGGCCCTGCGCCGCAGAGATCGCCCACGCGAGTAATATAATTGATTACACGCCATGTATTCGCAGGAGAAAAGGAGCCGTGTGGCGAGAGCAAGTTGGCGCCTAACTGCACGTGTGCACGGTCCACTAAGAAACTCGATTCCCGGGCCTGGCGAAAAAATGGCGATCGAAGAACCTCAGTTTGTTCAGTGCACGTGTGTATGTATAGTATAGTATATATAATATAGGGTGGTCCCAGCTAACTCGGACCAAGGTCTTAAAAAAATACGCTTAGCCCTAGCTCAATGAATCCAATTCAGAGCTGTTCAGTCACCTATGCTGACCTCTAGTATTTTTTTCGTACACAAAAGTTAATTAATTAGTGAAAACTAATGATCTAATTTTGTAGTTATTGGCATGAGGGAAAAAGTGTCACGCAAAAGTTGTAGATCTCGAATAACAGGTAGCTACGTTGAGCTACCCCCCCCCCCGCCCCCCCCCCCCCCCCACACACACAGATATATATATATATATATATATATATATATATATATATATATATATATATATATATATATATAATCTTAACCACCCATGGTGTTGCAGACTGCACGATTTATTTAAAGGATCTCAGGAAATGTCACAGCGTTTGTGCGCAGGAAGTTTATATTTCGGCGGGGGAGAATGAATCCATGCCTGCTCACAGCACCCAATCGAACTGTATTCATGTCAGCGGAGAGTGCGAGCAAGTCGTGCTCAGAGTCGAGTTGAATCCTGCATATGTTCAGTTTGCCAGCGCAGGCGCTTCATTTGTCTCTTTAACACTGGCACTGGGTAGCGAAAATGCAGTCCGGGCTGAGAACCAACAGACTGGTGATTAAGGTCTGGAATTGAATGAAACACGTTAACTGTAATCGCTGGCTTTTATCCCGGACACACTATACAAATATGTGAAATTACGACCGTATCGAGGTAGCGTGGTACAATATATGGCTTGCTGTTGTAATGCTGTGAACATCTCCCCCCCCACCCCCTCCTTTTTTCCCTTCCCTCCGCGTTCTGTTTTACAATGAGCATTTGTTGTTTGATTGACGAAAATTTGGCATCCACACGGACGACAGTCATTCGAGGTAATGATTGGCGCTAGCCACGCCACGGGGACCATCGGAGATTAATATTTTTTTTCTGAAAGCAAGAGGGCACTCACCATGCAAAAAAAAAAAAAAAAAAAGCAGTCCATCTCGTTGTTGACAGCAGATGTAAGGATGAGGTGAGCAAAATGTGGCGCTCAACGATTAAAGCCGCGCTAACGACAGTGTTGTGGCGGTGCCTCCGGCAACCCAATCTGTGGCGTGAAAGCATGCATGTGTTTCTAAAAAAAAAAAAAAAAGCACCGGCTGGTCCCTCTCTGGCTGCTCTCATAATCGTGCAAATGGAGTTTCATGACGTTCGCTTCTCATTTCCGATTCGCCGCGGTTTCCGGACGATGTTCGCCTAAGCTAAAAGGGGAGCTAAAATTATTTCATGATTTAAACGCTAAAAATAGCGCGATTACTTTGCGCTGTCAATGGCTGCTGCCTCCCGTCCCATTGCAGCTGCCGGCGGTTCACACAAGCTAACGTGACATTCGTTTTCCCCGTGTGGCCGCGTCCGTGAGAGAAATGTCTCTCGAGTGCAGCCGCTAGGGGTTTTCCGTCTTTCCGCACGTCCTGACTGAATGCATATTCCGCACTGTATAGTCTCGGTCCGATTCCCCAATCGCAACTGCAACGACGATTAGCTCGAGGTACTCGTTTTATTCGTCTCCAAAGCTTGCTAGCATGTCTTGTTGCAGCGTTCCTGTTCGGTCGGAAGACGCCATTTTGAATCACAATGATTGTATCGCCCCGTACGATGGAGGGAGAGCTTCTGAGATTTGTCTGAAATAAGACTCCGATAGCAGCAGTCTGGACGTTGTCCTCCCTCCAAAGCGCGAAAATGCTAGTTACGGAAAAACATATTTTGATGCGGCTGAATGGAGCCCGTGCTCCATCATGGTAGAGGTGTCCTAATAAAAGAACGATGCGTCGAGGCACCCTTACGCATTTTGTAACGGTTTGCGTCGACAGCGAGCTCGCGAACAACATGTCCTGTTGGCAGCTCCACATCATTCCTCTCCACATTGCGGCCTCCGCGATACCACGAGAAAGCTTCGTGTCAGGGCCGGCGCAGTAGGGCGCGATAGGTATCTGCTACTCATGTTCTGTGAAACAGAGTCTCAGATTTTGAGTCGTCGTAACTCCACCGCGAAAAGGTGAGAAAACGAAACAGGGAAAGAATTCTGCTCTTTTCCATCTTGTGCGGTATCTTTTCATCGTTTCCCGAGAGAAGCACACGACGCACACCGAAGAGCGTTTATAGGTCAAAGACCCCAGGACTTAAAAAAAGAAGCAAAAAAAAAAAAGTGGCTGCGACTGTATACAAGCTTGTGCGAAGAATTTCACAGGGGATTTCTCCTTTCCCGGTAAGCGTCATTTTCCTCGTGAGACCCGCCGTGGTGGTGTAGTGGTTAGGGCGCTCCAGGGCCAAGGGATGCAGAGTCGAATCCCGACCATGGCGGCCGCTTTTCGATGGAGGCGAAACGCAAGGCGCCCGTGTGATGTGCGATGTCAGTGCACGTTAAAGAACCCCCAGGTGGTCGAAATTTCCGGAGTCCTCCTCTACAGCGCCTCTCGCGGCCTGAGTCGCCTCGGGAAGCTAAACGCCATAAAGCAAACTTTCCTCGTGAGCACTGATTTAATGCCCCACCTTCTGATCGTGGTTCCGTTTTCTAAGTGCACAGCTTAGCTTTCCGTCGAGCTTGCGGTATACTATCCACGGGTGTGTTGGCTGATGTTTGCCATGAGGCTACCATTTCAGTTCGCTCGAGCGGTTGGCACTGATCACCGACAGTGTTTCGCTTTGCCAAGAATCGGACACAGACGGTGAATTGGTTTGTGAAGACAGAACACGGTCAGTGTTAATCAGTATGACCTCAAAACGTCTTCTACATGCTTTTCTTATTACCGTACTTATTACACTAGTTCGATGTATTGTACATAGCATTCACTTTTCAGAGAACACTGTGCGATTCAAATACCCACAGAAGCTGTAAAAGTGCGGTTTCAAAGCTTCCGGAGTCGCGGAATGGCCAGCGGAGTCGCAGGCAGCTAACGGATCACGCTCGGGACCTTTCTCTATAGCGATGTCTTTTTGAAGTAAACCTCAAAGCAGTTACCTTTAGTAGTGAATAAGCGCTGCAATGCAGGTGTCTGCACCTTTCAGAAAGGCTGGCCGGGCACGTGCATTTTATCCTGAATGATCGCTCACGCGGCTCGTGCTGCAAGGCGAACATCCGCACGCACAAGGGGGTGCCCTTCACTCCGATCAAGTTACGATCAAGGTGCCGCTGTAATCCGCTCGCTATAATGAGGCCGCTATAATCCTCTCGCTTTCCACAAAACACCGCGATTCCACTCTACAGTTTGACTACAACTCCACTACTGCACTGCGTGAAAGCGCCGACCATCTTTGTTTGTGGGCACAGCTTTGCCAGACACGCAACTTTTCCCGAAGTTGCCAGTAACACTGAATTGTGTCTTGCAGCTAAACTGTGGCGGCGGTTGCTTATAAACCGATTGCAGCGCTCAGGTTTGTATTAATTTCAGCCTGAACAGCTGCGCATTGCTGCTGTCCTGGTGTGCTGTATGGCGCGGCTTGTAGTGCTTGCATTCGCAAGATAATTAGTTTGGTTTGTACTAGAACGTCCCAGAGCCACTCAGGCTATGAGGGACGCCGTAATTGAGGGCTACCACCTGGGATTCCTTAACGTTCACTGACATCGCAGAGTCACGAAGTACACGAGCGCCTTGCTTTTCGCCTTCATTGGAATACGGCCGGGATTTTACATCGGGTTCAGTAGTCGAGCGCCGTAACCACCGAGTCACCGCGGCGGGGCCACTGGAAAACTGTTTCAGTAACTAGACAGTGTAACGCCCCTGTGACGGCTCGCCGTCGTCGCAACGCCTTCGTGCGCACATTTCGGTAAATTATTGCGAATCCACACCGAGCTGTCAAGAGACAAAACGCTGATTTGCTGCACAGCCCGGTTGGGCAGGTGCGTGGTCTCCGTGGCTGCATGAAGAGGCAGCAGCGGTCACGACCAACCCACAAAGGTGCCAGATTATTTAGGTTATACAAATACTAGTTCAGTATTCCCCCGACAGTTGTCCTTACTCGCCGAAAAAAGATGGGAAGGAAAAGACGAGCAAGAGTCAAGTAACTCAATAAGCGCCCGTGATTCCCGGGTTTGCTCCTTCGTCTGGGGGTCGCTGGTCGTAGATTTTCCATACCTTCTTACTATAAGAAATAAAACAGCAGAAACGACAGGGGAACACTGCAGGGCTGTGCCTGTGTCCTGGGGCTTCTGCGGTTTTGTTCCTTACGATGTCCTACCAACTGGCCTATAAGTATACGTTGGAATTACTCTTTCACTTGAAGCACATCCCCATTCAGCTTTGTTATTCTCTTTGCAACCCAAACGACTCTGCCCTATCCTTTTGATGTATAATTGACTGATTTCACTCGACCCGCGATACAGCAGTGGTGCGGGAGCTTAGTTGCTACGTTTACCCCAGCTTCGCCAGGCATTAGCTGGGGAATCCTCCTTTGATCACAGGTGTAGCGTGCGCCCAAGCCTCTACGAATGCCGCACCCTTCTAAACGCAGCAGCCGTCAGTGTGGACAGAACCGGAGTCTGCCTCCTTCCAAGGAACAGAAATTTTAAGCTGGATGGCTGTTCTTGTTCGATAGACCAGTGCATGTAGTTCTGTGAATTTCTGCACACTGCGAGTTCGGTTCGTCTCTCGTGTTATGCGACCATAGCCTTGCCCCGTCGTGCAAGGACAGATCGCGATGAGCTCCTTTACTGGCACACTTGGAAATTATAGCGCGGAAGGTTGGGCCTTCTCGTGTTGCTGCCAGGTACGCACGTGAGCCGTGAAAAGGCCACTAGGTGAGATCATTTTACGCGAGCCCTATTTTTAGTGTCCCGTGCCGCTGCAGAGTCTCGCTTCTTGAGCCTTAGGTTTCACCGTGCAGAGCTTTTTTTTTTTTCTTTTTTTTTTTTTTCTCGTTGCGCGTACAGCCGACGGGCCCGCTCGCTCGATGTGTGTCTTGCCTTGGACTCTCGATATATGTCCCTCTGGAAGATGATCTATTATGCATAAGCGAGCAGACGCGCGCCAGAGAGTTCCAGGTCGTTAAGTGCAGCCCGAGATGAGAGTCCCTGCGGCGTGATGCTAATTTTGGATCCTCCTTTCGATTCGAGGGATCCTGCCCCGCGCACTGTACCTCGACGCACCCGATCGATGGTATACATACGCGGAAACTTTGCTTGATCCCCCTCTATTCTTTTTTCTTGCCATCTTTACGACGACGAAAGGTGGGCGCGGAATTGAAGGGGCGATATCTCCCCACTTCCCCAGCTTTGTGTGTGCGCTTTTATTTTCGACAGGAGGCCCGCGAAAGAACATTAAAAGCCTGTTTGCGTCTGGCTGAAACACTTGCCTTGTGAGAGGTGATAAGGAGATGCCCTTCTATTTCCTTTGGAAATGGCTGCTCCCTGTGGCTGTAAACAAGACCACTGCTCGAGTCTCGCACTAGATGGTGTACTCTGCTCCGCTCGTTGACGGCACTTCGTGGTAGCGCTCAAGGATAATTAAAAGCGTGTGAAAAGGTGCGCTACATTCTCTTATCTTCTTTTTCTGTCTCATGTGTCAAATTTTCGCGGTATCGAAATGATTCTGGGCACTGCTGGGGAATTCCGGCGGTATGTGTATGCGCGCATTGTGTACAAGAAGGGGCGTGCTTTCATAGCGCTATGGCACTGAGTTACATTGCGTTCCCCAGGAGAGGCCACTCCGTTCCAGGGAAGCAGGCATTGTGATTGTTGACGTATCTTCCTGGCTGGTATATATGCCCGAGAAGCCTGCTTCTTGGTGCATGTGCGGGTCTCGCAGAAAGTCCTATTGGCAGAAACGCTGGCCATGGTCTCTATTTTCGCGTTGCAGCATTCGTGCGGGCGCGAAACATTCCACGTGTATTTCGCTAGGCGTTCCTGTTTCTTCGGCTCTTTCAGTGCAAAGCAATCCCGCGGCGTTCTAGTCTTGCGAAGCTGTTACAAATGGTGCGAAGTTGGTGATGTAACACGCGCCAGGTGTGTGCGGCGAGTTGTGCGCTCTTCGTATTGTGGCATTTCGCTCGTCCGCCGCGAACGCGCACCTTGCATCAACAAGCACGCGCCTAGAGACGGAACACGGGGGGGCGGCCGGGGCTATTTCCCGGCGGCGTGCAAAACAAGGCGCGCAACGCGGTTGCACTAAAAATACGCCCGCCCCGCCGGCCGGTTTGTTTCGCGGGATGGTGAGGGCGGCGCTATACACTCTACATGGCGGCAATGGTGCGGTGAGTCCGACGGCTGTTGCGCGCATTCGCTGGCGGCGTTCGCGCGCGTCCTTGCGTTTTGTTCGCTTGGTGGGGAAATTTGCTGGCTCCTTCGAAGCTGTCTGCTTTGCTCCGCTTCTGGGTAGAGATGAGGGCCTCTTTTCATCGTTGTGAGGCGAGGAGAATACCGCGAGGAACTTATTCTCCGGCCGTAATAAACACGCTCGGAGCTCTAGAGCATCGTATATAGGGCGCTTGTTATAATAACAGATGCGATGCGTCCGCGCAGAGATTTTTCTACACAACTCCTGTTTCTTCTGAAGGCGCCTTCTTGGTTTGTAACGAACTTTGTTTTTTTTTTGTTTTTTTTTACGCTGATGATTGCCAAAATTTTCTACCGCTTCCCCTCATTCCCCCCCCCCCCCCCTTTTTTTTTTCCCCTAGAAACAGACGCGTACCTACTACCTTATTCCTTAGAAGACCGCTGGTCTTCTAAGGAATAAGGTGCGCCTGCTTGCTTGCAGTCACGACGTGGGTTTAGTGCCGTTATTTTCATGTGTTGGCATTATAATGTCTGTTGTTACAAGTGTCCAACATTGGCGTGTGAAGCCTCCGCGACAAAGGAAATACTCCTGTTTTAGGAAGAGAGAAATTGGAAGTGGAGCTTGAAGGGTGAGGGCGAGGCCACGGTCACCATCTCAGCCGAGGGGCGACGGCGACACCGATGGTTTGCCATCCCTTCGCATTGTTCGATGACGCCAGTGGCTACTCCGTCCGTGCGGGGGAAGGGGGGGGGGGGGGGGAGGTGGGGTCATCAACGCATGCTTTGCCGCACGAATCTTTCTGGCACCGTGGGCCACTGTCACACTAGGAACAGGAGAGGTAGTGTTGCGAACATAGGCGCTATGGCTGCCAGTATGTTGTGGACGTTTTCTAAGCTCCTGTCTACAAGATTAAACTGCCAAATCGTCCATATACGTTTGGCATCACACTCCTCTTGTGGAGGCATTTTTTTTTTTTTTTTGCAGCACCCTAGCGGGGTGGCGCAGTGGTTAGGCCACTCGACTACTGCGCCCTAGCATGCGGGATCGAATCCCGGCCGCGGCGGCCGCCTTTCTATGGAGGCGAAAAGCAAGGCGCCCGTGTGCCGAACCCCAGGTAGTCGAAATTTCCGGAGTCGCCCACTGCTGCGTCTTTCATAGCCGGAGTCGCTTTGGGACGTTAGAGGGGCGCCATGATGTTCGCCAGACCGCTAATTCCAGCCGGCCTTCTAGATTCTTTACACCTTTCCGACGCCTCAGAGCCCAATCATAACGGTGAAATCGTAGCGCCTAATATTTTAATCCGCTTAAATAATCAGCGTTTTGGCACCGATGTGAGCGACACACGACGACGAAGTTCGTTAACGGATATGATGTTTCCTTCTCGCTTGGGCGCTGCTTCGCAGGTTGGTTGAGCACGCACATTACATTTTACAATCGAGTGTTCGTGAAGTTACTGTGCAGAAAACAAATAAAAGGTGTTTTAGTTCCGCGTGTATTGAAGTGCTTGTAAAGATAGCTCCACTCCCGCAGGCTCCTCAAATCCCAAGGCAGCCGACAACGTTCCGATCTCGGACGTCGGCAAAATCGCTGGATAGTCCAAAATCGCGGGGATGATCGTTTCTGCTGACACTGCACAGATGGCGCAAGTTGTGTCGATATCGCTCGTGAAGCGCGCTCGCCCAGCTCGCCACAGCCGAGTCCGCAGCACTCCACAGCGGGCTTCCCAGGGAGTTGTCATATAATGGACAGTAATATACGTGCGCAAAAAGACGAGACAAAGAGGAGTAGTGGACAAGGACGGCGCAGAACTGACAACTGATTTAATCGAAGAACGGAAGAGCATATATATGTACACACACTTGTACCCACATGCGCATAGTCAAAATTTATAAAAATATATATCAACACATGTAAAACTCCCCCCATCACACGCACGTGGTGAAAACTGCCGACGCACTATCGATTGTGCAGCATGGTCATCACTTTTTCTGTCAATGCGACGGACGTTTTATTAACACAAACATTTTGCTTCCGGTTAATATGGAAAGCCTCGGCGATTTCTCGAGTAGTCTGGTCGTTATGAAGAAACAATATATTAGTATCAACAAAGAAAGGTACACACTCACACGAGTTACAATGTTTTGCTAGGTTTGTTTCATTCTTTTTTAAGGACTGCGTATGCTCCATCAGCCTAATGTTGATGTCTTTTTGTCCTTGCGCGCGAAATTTTAGAGGCGTACTGGATACAGAAGAAGACAGATGTATTAGCGACGCTTCGTTGAGTTTACGTAGAAAAGAATTTACTTTTATTGAGCAATCCTCTTGAGTAATGCAAAGAACGGGTTTATTATCGGGCCTCAAGCTGTTATTCTTGGCCTAAAGCTGTTATTCTTGGACTCCTCTTACGTACTGTGGCCATGGTAGTTTAAAGAATCTTTTCCCTCAAGTACATGGACTTCGTGGCTTCGTAGACGTTGGCAGGTTAAAGTTTTTCAATACATAGGGACTTCACAAGTGATGTGTTGTGGATGGACATGTCCTACTGTACATGTGTGGTGGTGGTTATTAGTGTGTGACTATGTGACTATGTGGTGATATTTGTGACTGTACAGCGTCGTATGAGTTTCTGGGCAAAGCAGAGGTGTGGAGAAACAAGACAGTGTAGAATTGGTGACTGCCATGCTTGGACGATGTTTATGTTCTGCGAGGAAGAAAGTGCCAATATCCTCTTGGCAAAGAAGAGGAAGATGAGAAGATGTACTTGAGTGTAGGAGAAGAGAAGTGGTGAAGAGGAAGTGTTTTCAGATCCTATTACAGTTGGTAGTGTGCGCGTGTGTTGTCTCTTCTCTTGTGTTTGTTGCGCCACATTTCTGAATACTATGCTGCACCAACTAGCCCCTCAAGCCGTTATTTTGAGATATCAGCGCGAGGTTCATGTCTCTGTCGAGGAGGCTTCCTTTGCTTCAGGACAGCTCGGCGAGAGAAAATTGATAGAACTGCGTTGGGCCTCAGTTTTTTTTCTTCGAGTTCGTGTAATATTGGCGGCTCAAATCGGTCTTCAGTGAAATGTAGCTAGAACATAGAGCGATGAGTTAATCACTCAGGCTAAGTGAAAAAAAAAAAAAAAAAGCTTCTTGCATACAATTGAAATGAGTAATATGTTACAGTGCAAAGAATTGTTGCTCGCAAAATGTTCCCCTATTTTTACATCATAACTATAATCATTATTGATTGTTTAAGTTTCGTAAATACAGAAAATTGATGCAATGATTCCGGCTGATTTTACATCGATGAGAAAACGTTTCTCGCAGTAAATGAATACGCGGAATCGCGGTTTTAGAGCTCCAGCTTTCAAAGCGAAGGTAACCTGCCAGCGCCTAGCAGTCATGGTCAAAGTGAAGCGTGTGTGATCATGTGAACACCCCTTGCACATTGGCCGTATCCCTGATAAAACGAACGCATACTTTTTAACCCACGCGTGCGTCGAAGCATGGCAAGACACATTCAAGAATTGAAAAAAAAAATGCTGTACGACCTAACTAGTGCAGATTACCCGCAATACCTCGGGTTTACTTGCCAAAGAGTTTTTTTCAGGGCCATCATTCATTGCTCCTGAGTAACCGAAGCACGCTTGTGGGATTCGGGCTTGCCGCGACTGCCCTTTGAGCGGCCGCCGCCGTGCCATGTTGTTCTCCTCGTTCCCTTTCTCCCGCCTGTGGCGGCGGAGAGAGGCTCGGACGACTTGTCACTGTCGTTCGGGCCACAGCTCCGCCCTGGCGTCCCAGTGGCTGTTCCCATTGGCGCCTTTTTGGCGGGAACACGGCACCGCTTCGACGGCCGCGCTCGCGCGACCCTCGGAGCGGGGCCCAAGGAGAGAGCCCTCCGAGACATCGTAAGGTGCGTACGCTACTGTTCTTGTCTGCCGGCCTTTGACCGCGCAGACAAGTGTGTACTCGAGTTCGTCCGCTCCGGGTCGTACCCGAGAGCGCAGCTCGAGCCTGTCGATCGTGATCCTACAATCCGCGACAGGCGTACCTTGCGGTGGTTGCCCACTCTCTCTCAAAGGAACCCTTCGGTCACCGCGAGAGAGAGATCACAGCACGCCCTTGCGTGCTTGCGGCGCGGACTCCGTGTCACTTCGTGCGCGCAGGGGAGCCTTGCTCCTCGCGCGCTCCAGGGACACTGTGACTATGTGTGTATGTGAGTTTGTATATTTGTGGATGCGTGCGTGCGTGCGTGCGCGCGCGCGTGTGTGTGTGTGTGTGTATGTGTATGCCGCTGGAGGATGGCGTTTCAATAAACGTCTCCTTTGTGAACTTGGAGGTTTGTGTCCTTGCAGCGCAGTGCTCTCCTTCCGGTGGAGATTGAGTGCGCGCTGCGGTGTTTCAGTGTGCGCGTGGTGACGGCTGATCGGGGCTTCGGCTCGCGCGACGCTCGAACCCGCGGTGGTTGGTGGCCTATGACCACGTAGAAACCACACGCTACAAGTACAAGCTGGAAAGACTAGCTCCTCTACAAGCCCCAATTTTGATTTTTAGTGAAAGAGGCCAGGGATCCTAGCATAATCGCGACAAATGCAATCGAGAGACTACTGTTCCAGTGACAGCAAAAAGCAGATTATAGTGCCGTATTTCTGACTACAAAAGTCGACAGCGTGTGAAATGATGGAGCCTTGCAGAATATTCAGCATGCTGCAGAGGACAACCTTATTTTTATACAATGAACATGTTGCCACCGCAAAAATATTGAGGAGCAAGCAGGAATAGAAAACGCAGCGTCAGGTGACGCGTTATTACGGGGAGTGAGAAAGGCGCATTACGTCGCAAACAACCCTGTTCTTTCTAGGAATAAACTTCTTTCGACTAATCTTGTGAATCCATTGACTCTTGCGCCAGCCGTCACGCATTCCTTGAGGTATCATGAATACCGCATAACCATCTTCAGGCCGCTTGCTGCAGTTGTACGCGCAACAGCACGGCATAGAGCTTGCGCCCTGCAATAAAAGCACAGCGCGCAATATTCGCTCACCGCGAATAGGAGAAAAATGGCGCGAAGGAAAAAGAAAACGCAAGGAAAACGCCGGACGCGTGTTGGTTTCCAAGGGCAACGGCAGGGAGACCAATCGTCGCCCAGGAAATCGGGCGGAGAGCCGGCCTTCAGCGAAGGGGCGCGCAAGGGGCGAGGAGGTAGCGCGGCGGCGGCAAAGTTCAATCATTGGCGTAACTTTCAAAGTATCAAGGGGTTTTACTTTAGAGTGCTCACCAGCGCCATCCTCAGCCATAGCGGCGGACGTGGAATGTCCTTTGTTTATATATATATATATATATATATATATATATATATATATATATATATATATATATATATATATATATATATATATATATAAATCTGTGTGTGTGTGTGTCCCAGCTAACTTGAACCAAGGGTTAAAAATACAAAAATTTCGATAGACCAGGAAAACCAGTTGCATACAACTGCAAGCCGCCTTGCGCTCCGCAGGCATTTTTTTGTTTTGCAATTACTTAGCTAGTTAATTTTTCTAATTTACTAAATATTGGCTTTCGATCATAAATGTGAATTGGAAATTTGGAGACCGCCTTCAGAAACCCCCACTCTGTTAATTGCGATAAAGAAAGTGTCAGGTGTATCTTTCTTTTTAGCGTGGAAAAAAAAAAAGCCCGCGAAATACAAATGAAATCACATCGCTAGCGCATTTGAGTGTCAAGATTGTGGTGCTCTCAGTCGTGATTTGAGCGAACGAAATCTGCGGCCGGGCCGTGAAATGACGGTCCCGTTGCAGCGGCGGGCTGACATGGCGATGGTTGGAGCGAGCTCGCCGCGCTCGCTGCTGCTTGCACCGTCACGTGCGCTGGCTGGCTGACGCGGGCAAAGAAACCTTCACAGGCATATCGGCCTGCCGCTTTAAAGGCCCACTGTCCACCCTCCGGTCGAAAATATTTTCTTCCCCGGTGACTGTGACACTTCGCCCCTAGAACGCAAGGCCGCTAAATGTTTTTGAAAAGAGTAACTAATAACGCAGTTACAGCCACCGCAATCACCCGATTCTGTCATGCTTCTCTCCTTCCGTTCCCTCGCAAAGGTTTTTCACTCTCCTGCCCGAGGTCGTCTAGCCTCCGCAAGACAAATTCCCCTTCCTCCTCCGCGTTTGGCGGGAGGTGGGGCGTGGCACTCCGCGAGCGCGAGAAGAAAAAAAAAAAAAAAACGGTCGAGGGAGCGCGCGCAGCGAGCGGTAGACACCCATCCTTCTCCCGTCAGTCAGCGAGACGGACCAATGGATGTCGTTCGCGGTACGTACGTCATTACTGTGGCCCGTCGGGCCAGCGCAGGAAACGGGGAAGCTGGCTTCCCAACGGAGAGCATGAGAGAGCTTTGAATTGTATTTTCGATGCTTTGCGGCGCGCGTGTCACTGTAGCATTTTGCACAGACTATCTCCGGTACCTGATCGAAACACTGGGCTCCTTTGCTTAAAAGGGCCTTCCCTGGACAGTGGCCCTTTAACGGGGCCGAAGAGACTGGCGGCAGCTGATTTCGTTCACTAAAACCACGGCTGAGCGCGCCGCAATCTTGGTGCGCGAATGGGCTAGTCCCGTGATTTTATTTGTATTTCGCGTGCTTTCTTTTGAGCCTCGAAAAAGGATACGCGACGCTTTCTTTACCGCAAAAGCTGGAATAGGGGTTTCTGACGGCGCTGTCCAGATTTCCAATTCACATTTATGGTCTAATGTCAATATTAAGTAAATTAGAAAAATTAACATAACTAGCTAAGTAATTGCAAAAAAAAAATGCTTGCGGTGCGCAAGGCAGCTGGCAGTTGTATGCAACGGGTTTTCAGGGCCTATCTCAAATATTTTATATTTTAACCGTTGGTTCAAGTTAGCTGGGACACCCGGTATATAGCATGTGGGTGTGTTCAGGTAAGCAAGGGTAATCGAAGTTCCATGATCATTTTTTGTTCTCAATAAAATATGTGGAGGCAAATGTCATGACACAAGGGAATTAACCTTAGTTTTGCAAGGTATGGCATAGCTTTCCCGGAAAAAAATCGTATATAACTAGAGGTGGAAAACTCTGTTTTTGCATTTCAGAAAGTTCCAGGTTTGGAGACCTGCTCCCTACGCATTAAGATCTTGTCATCTATTACATTTTACTCACTAAATGTATGCAACTTTTACTTTTTATAAAAACTATTCATAAACTTTGCTTCAGGAGCGGCGCACTGCAAAAATGTAATCTTCAACCTTACATATTGGCATGATGCCTTAAGTTGTTTGCATGAAAACTTTCTCTCTTTATTATCCGGGTTACGTTCTTAACTTAAAACAAAATCTGGAGCTCTAGATCGCTAGTTGTGCTCTCCACAACACATTAAATCGCCCGAGATTTGAAAACAGCAGAAAAGGGGCAAAAAAAATCACTTTCGGCTGTTATTAAAATCCCTCTCAATAATTGTCAGTACCTCAGAAATATTACGGACCGAAAAAGTGTTGCATTATATTGTTTAAAACTATAAAAGTAAATATAAAATCTAACCCTTGTCCTGAAAATTGCCAATATTCAGCCCTGCATTTTGGCACGACTCAATAAAGTGTTGTCACTGAAACATTTTCTGTTATCCAGTCCTTGTTTTTTATTTCTGGAAAAAATTGAAGTTCTCGAGTTGTCCATTCTTTCTCCATATTATTTTGAAATCGGCCCAAATTCAAAATTATCAGCAAATGGACAACTTTGATTCGAATTTAAGAAAACTACCCAGACTTCGATTTTTATCGAAGCCAACTAGAAACATTCTAAGTATTTTATAAATATTAGGCACTAAAATATATTGCATTATGTATACTAAAAATATAGAAATAGATATAAAACAATGCGTGTTTTTAATCTTTGAGGTGCGCTTCCCCTTAGGAGTAGGCGTCAAAGGTTCGATTTATTATTTGCTGGATTTAACTACATTTTATCTTATACAATATACAAAATCTTCTCAATGCTTATAAAGTCCTTTTAGGCTTGTTGACAGGGCTGAAGATAGCTTAATATGGAATAAATTTGCTATTTCTGACAATCTCATGGCAGAACGGAAGTGTCGGTTGAATTTTTTCTGTATCCTGCATATCTTTGTTTATTGCGAGGTGGAATAGTATTCAGTCTAGTTCTTAATTATATTGTTACGGATGAGCAACAAAGAGGAAGCGGGCAGTGGCGCGGGCAGGAGCATTCACGCTAGGCCCACTAGCATTTTCATTAAACAACATCTCATGGTCATCAAACATCATCTCTCTGTCCTCAGTTCTCCTGTTTTCATCGGCTTGCCGCCACATAACATTTGGTGGAAGTGCGGGGTTCTTCATCATCACCCCCTCATCCTGGTCTCGAGCTTCGGTGTCCTGCGACTTCATGCGTCGTCGGCTGAAGGTTAGGAGGCATCGCATGGTTGTTCCCCAGCCTACTGGACCCAGCAAGACCTTGCCGTTCCTCCGCCTCGTCCCCCCGTCCCGACCACAAGACACAAGAAAAGACCCAAATGGCCATATGTGACCCCACTGACCAGATGTGCAGACCAAAAACTCCACGACCCAAGACACCGGTACACTTCAAGACATCCTCCCTGCCTATGCCATGCGGTGCGTGCCTTGGCCTCTGCCATCGAGTCGTGGCAACATGTGGCCTGAGAGCTTCCTGGGCCTAGGTTTATCGGGAATCATTATGCCAGCAAGCCGTTCTATTCTTCCTTCTTTCTCTTCTTCTTCAAGCATCCAGACATGCCCATCATCATGCCATGGAATCAACATCAGTATACTTCCTCGTCCACGATCGGGACAATAGCTCGGTGGTCCCGGGTCATGTTAAGGACGAGCAACAAAGAGGAAGCGGGCAGCGGCGCAGGCAGGAGTGCTCGCGCTAGGCCCGCTAACATTTTCATTAAATGTCATCTCACGGTCATCAAACATCTCTCTGTCGTCTGTTCTTCTGTTTTCATCGGCTTGCCGCCATGGATCTCTGTTCCAAACGTCCATCATCACACATCGCATCGATACTGGAGATGCCCGCCCTATTCACAGATGGCCTTACGAAGTTGCTCTTTCCGAACGCCGGATCATTCAGGAAGAAGTGGAGAAAATGTTAGCCAGCAACATTATTGAGCCGTCGAGCAGCCCTTGGGCGTCTCCGGTAATGCTCATCAAAAAGAAAGATAACAGCTGGAGGTTTTACGTAGATTATCGACACCTAAACAAGATAACAAAGAAAGACGTGTACCCTCTTTCAAGGATCGATGACGCCCTCGACTGCCTGCATGGTGTCAACTACTTCTCCATCGATCTCCGTTCTGGATATTGGCAGATCTCTGTTGACGAAAGAGAACATGAAAAGGTGGCTTTTGTCACCCCGGATGGCCTCCAATTCAAGGTGATGCCTTTCGGCTTATGTAATGCTCCTGCAACCTTCGAGCGCATGATGGACTCCTTACTACCCGGGTTCAAATGGACCACATGTCTGTGCTACCTCGATGACGTCATCATATTTTCTTCAACCTTTGAGGGCCACCTCCATCATGTTTTGGCTATTCTTGGCGTCTTCCGACGAGCTGGCCTTCAGTTGAACTTCAAAAAGTAGCCTTGGCTGCCGGGAACTCAAGGTCCTAGGACACTTGGTCAACACCCATTGCATCCAGCCGGGTCCCGACATCCGAAATCTATACCGAAATCTAGCAGCGACGTGCGTAGCTTCCTCGGACTTTGCTCATATTTCCGGCGATTTGTATCAAACTTCGCGGAAATCGCCCGTCCACTCATGCAGCTTCTGAAAAAAGAGGTCTCCTTTTCCTCGAGCCATGAACAATCGGCCGCCTTCGTCGCTTTTATTGCCCACCTCACCAGTCTGCCAGTGTTGGCTCACTTCAATCTGTCAGCGCCCACAGAAGTACACACCGACGCAAGTGGTCATGGAATTGGTGCCGTTCTCGCACGTCAGCTCGGTTCCCCTCTCGTCATCGCCTATGCCACCCGACTCCTCTCTGCGGCAGGACAGAATTATTCCATCACCGAACGTGAGTGCTTAGCCCTAGTTTGGGCCATTACGAAGTTCCATTCCGAAGGTCATTCACATTAGTCACTGACCACCACGCATTGTGCTGGCTTTCCAGACTCAAGACTCTACTGGCCGCCTTGGACGTTGGGCCTTCCGCCTTCAGGAGTACAATTTTTCAGTAGTTTATAAGCCTGGCCAGTTGCATCGAGACGCTGACTGCCGGTCCCGTCATCCAGTCGACCCGCCAAGCCAACTTAATGTGACAATGACGCTTGTGTGCTCTCTATTTCTGACTTCCAACATTCGTCGTGAGCAACGCCAGGAACCTCAGCTTTGCGAAATTATCAATCGCCGATCGCCATGACCCTTCCTTTCGTTTGTTTGTGCTCCACGACTGTACCTTATACCGGCACAGTATGCGAACTGATGGCCCCGACCTTTTACTAGTAGTCCCTCAGCACCTACGCACAGCTGTCCTTGAACAGCTTCACGACGTTCCCACAGCGGGTCATCTAGGCGTCTCGCACATACGACAGTGTGCGCCGTCAGTTCTTTTGGCCAGGCCTATACTGCGCAGTCCGCTGCTATGTGGCTGCTTGTGACCGCTGTCAACGCCGGAAAAAGCCGTCAGTTTTACCAGCTGGACTTCTGCAGCCGATAGACATTCCCATAGACCCATTTTCTCGAGTGGGTCTGGATCTTCTAGGGCCTTTTCCACTGTCCGCATTGTGGAACAAATGGATTGCGGTGGTCATTGATTACACCACATGCTACGCGGTCACACGAGCAATACCAACCAGTTGTGCAACTGATGTCGCTGGTTTCCTCCTCAACGACGTTATACTCGTCCATGGAGCTCCCCGCCAACTGCTCATCGACCATAGCCATTGCTTTCTTGCGCATATAGTCGATGAGATCTACGATTGCGCAATGTTTTTCATTCTTTCATGACTGCCTACTATCCACAGACGAACAGGCTTACTGAACACTTTAACCGGACATTAACTGACATGCTGTCTATGTACGTTTCTGATGACCACCGCGACTGGGACATAACGCTGCCATTTGTGACATTTGCATACAATTCGTCATGTCATCACACTACCGGCTACTCCCCCTTCTATCTTCTACATGGCCATGAACCTCTGCTTCCTTTTGACAGCTTGCTCCCTTCTGTCGCCACTGCCAGCTCATATGCTCGTGACGCCATAGCCTGAGCTGATGCTGCTCGCGTTGTTGCTTGCAACCGACTCGCAGCCTCCCAGCACTTCCAGAAATGTCGCTATGATTCCCGTCATTGCAACACCCAGTATTCTTGCAGCTCTCTTGTGCTACTTTGGACCTCAGCTCGCCGCGTTGGCCCCTTTATACCCCTTTATACCCTTTATAAAAGCTTTATAAAGAAAAGCTTTTGCCCCATTATACAGGACCCTACCCTACCACATTTTACGACAAGTGGCACCAGTGACATACAAAATTGCGCCCTTGCACCCCGCAACGCATACCTCTACACCACGCACCAAGAGTGTCCATGTTGGACGCCTCAAGCCGTACTGCACGGACCCTGGTTTGGACGCTAGTACGCACCGGGACGGTGCTTTTCAGCCGGTGGGGTAGTGTTACATTAGGCGGTGAATGCACTGATATCTGCATAAGGACGGAAGAAGAAGAATCTCGTGAGTTTTGGTGAAGACGACATTCGAGCAGTGTCGGTTGGTGCCCGGTTGACACTGCTGTTTCTGTGTGCTGCGTGCGGTGTCATCTTGGACTAATCTCTTGGCCTTACCTTGCCACATATCAATTATATTTCATTTCTCGGTTATAAAAAAATAACAGTACTCTATTTTTTGAAGACTGTTTTTCTAATGTGCACCTAAGTACAATCATAATCACCGTCCACCTAAACTGCAGGTTAGGCACGCTTTCCAGGTTAGGTGGACGGCGGGTTCGCTCCGTATTGGCTCGCCTTTTTTCTGGGCTAAATGGCTGTCGGCAAGAATGCACGTCATCGCGGCTCATTCGTGCTGCTGCTATAAAGAAATATAAAATTCCACCTGAACTATCATGCTGCAGTGTTTTGCTTATGATAGTAATTCCGAGCATATTGGAAAAATTGTCTTCAAGAAAAGCACTGTCAATTTTTCCGTTAGTAACATTAGTACCGTGATATTTATAATGTACATAGGATTGTTTTTTAGGAGAGTTAGATAAATATCGAATATGCGGTAGTTTTTTAGATTCGAGTAAAGTTGTCTGTTTTATGATAATTTTGAATTTTGGCTGATTTCAATATAAAATGGAGAAAGAACAAACAATTCTAGAGCTTCCAATTTTTGCAGAAATAGAGAACTAGTCCTGGACAGTTTAGACAAAAAATTTCAGCTGCAACCTTTTATTTATTCGTGCCAGAATGTAGGGCTGAATATTGATAATTTTCAAAACCAGCCCTAAGTTTTATACTTACTTTATAATTTTAAGAAGCATAATGCAACACTTCTTTAGGCCGTAATATTTCTGAGGTAATGAGGATTCTTGAGAGCGATTTTCATAAAAATAGATGATGGTGTTTCTTTTTTAATTGGAGTCAAAGTCGCATCGTGTCTTGTTTGGTGTTTTCGAATTTTGGGCGAAATCGATGCATTGTAGAGACCACACCCAGCATTCTAGAGCTCCCAATTTTGCCTGAAATTAAGGAAATTACCCAAATAATAAACGTAAAAAGACAATTCCTAAAAACATAACTCATCATGCCCGTATTTAGGGTTGAAAATGAACTTTTTTGTAGCTTGTCGCTTCTGGAGCAATGTTTGCGATTTTTTACTAAATTAACTGCAGCAACAAAACATGTTTTTAGTAACTCGAATAAAATCATAAGTTGCATATATTAAGTGGGTAAAAAAGAAAAGATGACAAAATTTTAGTACACTAGCAGCAGATCTCCAAACTTTCAACTTTTTGAAATAGCAAAAATGGCGTTTCCCACCTGTAGGGATCGCCATATCTTGCAAAACTAGTCTATTTGCTCGTGTCGACACATTTGCTTATCACATATAACCATTATATTGAAAACAAAAAATGGTCATGGGACCTCGATTATCGTTCTTATCTGAACACACCTATATGGATTGTCTTCAAGACAGGAAATAAGTGCTGTGGAAATCACTGCACTGATTCTCATTGCAGTTATTGGGCTCATCATCGAGCCAAACCTAAAGGTTCTTATTCTTGGCAATGAATTCAATTCCCAATTGCATTACCCGTTTCCTTGCACTGTACCGCACCAAGTCTGTTGATTTAACTTCAATGGAATTTGTGTGGATTTTCTTCGTCGACGGCCGTAAAGTCTGCTGGTATGTTTCGCAGCTCGCAAAAGTGCGTCCGATGACTCTGCGCGTGGCAAAAATTTGTCCGCGCGCGTAAACTATGAGCGCCGGTGAAACCGTTCACTTCATTCAGGCAGTCGCCAGCCAGTGACACAAAGGTAATCATTAAGGATTTATTTTTTTAGTTGATCAGTGCGAAATATTGATGTAATCGTGGAGATCATTGTTTAGAAAAGTAGAAGGAAAAAGCAACCACATACTGCCGGTTGGATCCGAACCCGCGACCTCCGAATAAAATATGAAAACCTGTCTCCTCCCTTACATGGCGTCCTGGGAGCGTTGACGACCAAGGTTTCGGTTTCGCAAACCATTCGCGCAAATGTAGCTCGTGTTGCTACGGGGTCTTTTATTGACAGGTCGCTGTTGCCATAGGTCTGCAGTCAACTTTCTCAGGTGCCACGATTTCTTTCGCTTGCACTAAGTATAAGAAACGCGATGGCTCGGGGGTGCTGTCTGCGCATGCTGTCTGCGCGTACTGGAAAGTGATTCTTAACCAACAGCGCTGTTTCACGTGTATCCGGGAAATAACACCGCTGTCCTTAAATCCCAATGCTTTGAAGACGGTGGATGGTTGTATGACTGAATCTGATGGCGGCTTGCGCCATATGATCGAAGGAATCTTCCAGTGAGCGCCGCATTGCAGGCAAGCAAAGTGGAAATATTATTTGCTACTCGCTTAACTGGCTTAACTATTACTTCCACAATTAGTTTTTATCTAACGATGCACCTAAACATTAGCTGTCACTGACAGTTATAAGGCAGAGCATACATGAGGTCCACATTACTTCGGAGGGTTTCTAAAAAACTTTCTTTTTCAAGCTCCATAGCACTCCGCCACAGAACCGCATTGCTTCGGAGGGAAGCAATGCGGTTCTGTGGCGGAGTGCTATGGAGCTTGAAAAAGAAAGCTTTTTAGAAACGAGTTTTTTTTTTGTACCTTGGGGAAATCACTGTTTCATATGCCGGAAACCGGAAACTATCGAACACGTTTTCTTAGACTGTTGGGAAGCCTTTTTCTTCTCGGACATTCTACAATGAACAATTAAAAAAGACCTACCTGTGGATGCATTCGGAATTCGATTTTTACAAATTGAAGATGATGATGGGCTACCGCTGGACATGATCATGTTATTGGGCCTGCACAGTATCTGGCGATCCAGAATGGCTTTCAGGCATGCAGACGTTGATGCGAGGAAAATACGGCAGTATTTTCGCAAAGCCATTGCTAGTGTTACTGAAGTTTTTAAGACACAAGATGAAGTGCCTGAGTGGCTTCCGAGAATGGAAGTATTGCTGCAAATGCCTGATTTGTAATGGATCACGTAGCCCAAATCGCGTGCTTTTAACCCATGTTGTGTATTTGTCGCGTAATATTCTGTGTGTGTGGAATAATGTTCTTTATGTGTAAAATCAAATAATAAATTAGGCAATAAAGAAAGAAAAAGGTTCTGTGGCGGAGCGGCAGTGTGCTCGCCTCGCACTGCGAAGGAACCATGTTCGACTACACGGGTTTCTATGAAACTTTTATTGTTTCTTTACTTTTTTCTTATTTTCGTGTTACAACCACAATGCCGACACCAGCTTTTTTGCAACATGGGGCCCTGAATGGTATCGCGTTAACTACACCTAAACTCTGCATGCCCGTGCGGCTACGAATTTACGCCTCTACCGATCCAGTTGACTTCAGGAGACGTAGCTCCCATGTTGTCGTCTGCCGATGCGCCGTCCGCAGATAGTAGCGAACACTTTCGAAAAAGTACTACCACGTCGGTCCCTGCTTAGGATGCCTTTGCCATGTTAATAATGGGCGAACGGCCCTAGCGTTGACCTAGGGGAGCAAGTGGAATCACGTGACTCCTCTTACTGCTGCTAAAGCAGACGCTCGATTGAATTTGTGCGTTTTAAAAGCTAATAGTCGCGTTTATTTCTGTAGTTTGGGTTGATATAGACCTTGCACCTTTTGATCTTGCATCGTGACTGAGGCTGCTGAAGTTTAAAGCTGTTGCTACGGTCCATTACTGCTCTTCACCCAAACTTAGGTGAGGGAACTCAGCGCAAGCTCCCCTTGCTACCCGAAACATAAGTTCACAGAACCTTCCTTGATCAAAATTTGAATGGGCAGACATTTCAGTGAGCGAGATTTTGTCTATAGAGCTAACGCTAAGAGTTCGGTGAGTGGCAGAAGAAACTGCGCGCGCATTTTAATTTGTGCTTATCACTTGTGAACCTAATTGCTGGAAGGATGAAAGATGCTGGCTTGTTCATGGAGCACTTCTTCAAACTGGAGCGTCTTCACACTTGCTAAAAAATTAATCCATGTCATCCCCACAGTCACTTGTTTGCTCTACTACGTTCAAGGGAGTAAGGGAAAGGTGCCGCTTCCGCCGGCGCTATACGAAGGCGCTCAGCATCTGTCAGGCTCCTAACAGTCCTCTGTTCTCGCAGAGGAATCCCATTACCTGTGCACTGACTGCTTACATTTGACTGGTTGTGTGGAAGCCTCAATTGTTGTTCCTTTTTTTTTTTTTTCATAGCAGCAGAAATGCTGCAGCCGGTGCGCGTCGTCGTAGCAGTAAAGCTGGCCGGTTACAATAACTTTGATTTTGTGAAGGGCTTCTTTGCCGAATGAGTGGGTCTCATACCTCAAAATAAGCTCATACAGTCCCAGATAGAGAGAGAGACTCTTTAATGGAAAAACAGAGAATTTTGCCGGCGTTTAGATTTCGCTGGCATGCTACTCTGTGTAGGAAGGGGAATTCGGGAGGGAAAGATTGAAAAAGAATGGTGAGGAAAATAATAGAATTGAAGGGGGAGATAAAACACTGCCAATTAATACGTGTTAAGGTGCTTCGTGGAGTAATGATATAAAATCAAATAATGAAATGCATGATCCGACAAATGTGCTTATAGAGTTCACAGCTTGCAAAATGCCTGAGGGAAACATGCGAGGTGAATTTAGAGTTTGTCAAGGAATCCAATGTCTTTCAAATATGTAAATAAAAAGTTCATCGTGAGTCTTTGTTGCCTAGGGCAGGCTAAGGGACCTAAAACACTGTTCATTGTTAAAGGCACTAGGGAAAGCTTCTCCATGCTATGTTCATAGTTTGCATGCTCGTCAGCGTACGCAGTGCACTCAAGTAGGATATGTTCCATAGTTTCAATCGAGCCGCAGTTGTCACAATACAGCTGTTCATTTCACCGAAACGGTAGCGCAAGCCATTTGTATATGCACTCAAGACATTTCATCCTGTGGCCTTTATGTACCCTCAACAAACCATGTCCTGTCTTACCGGCTGCAGCGGAAGACATCATCTACGACAGCTGAGCTCCATGGCATTAAAGAAGCTCTCTCCTATATCCTGCGCCAAACTCCCGGAAGATGAGTTATCTTCACTGATTCCAAAGCATCTCTGCAAATCTTGAATAACCTGCTGAAGAGAACCAGTCATCATCCTGTTTCCCTTGACATCGGGTATCTTCATCATTTGGCTATTGCCACAGGCCACTGCATAACATTTCAGTGGATATCAGCTCACTGTGGCATTAAAGCCAATGAAAAAGCAGATGAAGCAGCGTTCATTTATTTAATATACACAGGCCCAGATGGAAGTGTATATCAAATAAATGAACATAATGCTAACGCCCAACTGAACTACTCAGGAAAGCATCCTACAGCAGCAGTTCAACGTGCGTTATCCCACTTACTTCGCCATGTGGGCGCTTCAGCGAGGTGGCGCCACGGTATATCCTCGTGCCCCTTGTTCGGTCCCCGCGCCTGCACCGTCGCGTGTATATCAGTTTTTTAGAAGCCGCTAATTTATGAAGTGCACACGCACGCACTTTCCTCCATGAACATGAAGCAACACGCTGTTTCTAACGTGCTCACTGAGCCTTTCATCGTTTGGATTAATTCAGCTGAGCATTGATACATCTGCGGGATGTAAATGAGCCATAACATATTCAGCCTTCGTTGAGCGGTCGATCAGACATTGACCAAATCACATAAATAGCTCATTTCATCTGCGGCCTTTTTTTGTTACTCCTTGTGCACACGAAACGCTGTATGATGAGTGCCTGTTTGGTTTACAAGGTCCCCAAAGCGACTCGGATTAATTATGAATGGTCATCACGCGGCATGCTCCCCGCTTTGACCATGTCACCTCGCCTGCCGTCCGCACTATATAGGTCGCACCCTTCTGTCGAAGTTGCCCGAACATATACCGGTATATTGGCGGGAGTTGGCCTTGCAAATATTAAGCTTTTAGAAATGGTTCGCATTCCGTGTGTGGTTCCAAAGCGGTCGGCATTAATTAAACCGTGCCTGACAGTCTTTGGATTTCTATGATCGATTGTCCTGCATGCGCTATAGCAGCCCCATTGTGGACGTGCTTTGAAGGGTCAAGGAGTCGCTTTCTAAGCCGGAATTTGTTCAGTGCGGGAAAATTCAGGCAATGCATTGTGCAAGTGCGACCGTCGTTCACAAGAGTTGACCATAATCCACCCGGGCTGCGTCTTGTCGCACGCTGACTGGTGAGCATTTATTTAACAGCAGCACTGAGCACCGCGGCCACGGCCGCCGCGTTTCAGTGGAGCCGGAACGCAAGGCGCCCGTGTGCTTGCGATGTCAGCGCACAAAGAACCCAGGTGGTTGAAATTAATCCGGAGCCCTCCGGTGGTCCCTCATATAGTCCACCAGTCGCTTTGAGACGTTAAGGCTCGTAAAACCACAAAACCAAACACCTGTACTGCGGCCGGTCCCTCGGCTTTGGCAAATGTGGGCGATTCAACCCAATACTACTTCTTCGGGAGCCATAAACTCGTAAAGCTGCTAGCGCATACATTTTCTGCCAAAAGTAAGCAGGTAATGGGGTTTGCTCATCTGTATAGTGGTGCTCTTACCCCTAGAAACCAAAATGTCTCCAAAAGTAAGAACAAGGGTCTACCTTAACACATAATTTAAAAAGTGTCATTAAGTGCATCACTACACGATTCACTAAACTCATTTCCTGGTTAAATTTGGCAAAAGTGGTGCATACGGCGCCACACCTCTGTCCGTGCACCAAGTCACTCCGCATACAATCAGAAAGCAAGTGCTTCCTCTTGCAGATTGGCGAAGCCTCGGCCCTTCCATGGCTTTGCAGAGCAAGAATGGTTTGTAATAGACAAAAAGGAGTGCATATGTTGGTGACGTTTGCTAGGTTTTTTTTTTTGTTTTGTTTTGCATGCAAACATACCTGGCTTGGCCTGCGCCGTTATTGCCAGCTGGCGCAAGTATTGACTGGAAATGAAATCTGCACTGCATTGTTTGTTGGCAGTGGCTTACAGCACTCTTATACATGTATAGCATCCGATGGCTGTAAGCAGTCACAATCAAGAGTGAGTTCCATCAACTAGGCCCGCGTGAGCGTTCAGTTCAGTGGCTTCATGCAGACCAGTTGCGAACACAGCGTGCATGCTGACCGTCCCTTCATCGGGGCGTGTATAACTGAAGATGTTCACATGCACTGACGGACAGTCACGGGCTGCGTGAAAGCGCAAATGTGAAAATGCATGTCTGCTTATCCTCGCGTGTGAGCATGGCTGGACGTTTCCACGTGTATGCGAGAGGTGGGTGTGGCGAACTCTGCTCTCCTCATTGTGCTGCGCAGGCGTGCCACGACCGCCAGGACCAGCGAGGAGGCATCGGTGCGATGCGCGGAGGAGACCGCTGGCGCTAGGCGGCGGTGGGCCGACGCCCCATGATTCAGGTGATGGACACCACACTATCGGCGACGGGCGCCGAAGGCCAGCCGCTGCTGTGCAACGGCGCGGCCTCTGGCGCCTCTTCCGGGGTTGGCGGCACCTCGGGCCTGCACCACCCGTGGCAGGACCACCACGCGAGCTGTGCCGGCTGCGATGAGTACCGCAACCGGCGTGACAAGAATGGCGATTTGCTTGCGTGCGACACAGTCATCAGCATCGGCGCGGCAGCCTCGCCCGTTGAGCGCGGTGGTGAACCTCGTCTGCTGCAGGAGAAGTGGAAGACCCTGGTGGCCTTCACGTTCCTCTCTGCCAACCTAATACTGAACCTGACCTGCTTGGCGTATGTGCATGAGCGCATCCCCGACCGCGCCAAGTTCCCGCCATTGCCGGACGTCTTCTTTGACCTCTTCCCGCCACTGGACTGGGCGCTGGACGTGTCCGAGTCCATTATCATCTTCTGCATCTGGTCTACACTCGGCTTGCTGCTCATTCACCGATACAGGTGCGCTGCTACAGCATCTTTTCACGTGACCTTTCATCTGATTGCTTCAGCATTACTATAACCACTTTGAGGGAATGATTCTTCTAATGTAATGGTGGAAATATTCATTTGCATCATCGACAGAGCACAATACATGACCTACAGGCTTCGAGCACTTTGGATAGTTTATGGGAAGTATGTAAATATATGTGAAAAGCTTACAACTTGAAACAATTTGTTTTTGTACTGAAGCAATAAGCGTCGTAAATGAAAGGTGCACATATGGAAAGTGTGATTGTGCATACATTTTATAGCTAGCATTTAGAGGAGCTAAGAGCAGCAGATTTGCGACTGTAGTTATAACTGTATATTTATTTACTTTAAAATTTACAAGCTCTTACCAATAAAAAAATAAATATGACTTTTAGACTTTTATATCTAACATTTTCATGTTATACTTAGCTAGCACTGCAAAAAAATGGACAAAGGTTCTGACCTCATTTACCTGTGTTCATGTTTTGACTTCTTAGTGTTTTTTCTTATACTGATTCAGGTAGACCAATTTTAAAGAGGTGCTAAATATACTTGGAATGTGTTGACTTTACAAATTAGGTTAGTAGAGTACAGCTTGCAATTCTTTAAATTTATCACGGAAGTGTGGACTGCCCAGCATTGCTACACCGAACGATGAGGGAGATCAGAAAGGCCAAGGGCATGCCCACAATTTCTGCTTCTGGGGTGAGCTTCGTCTGCTAGGCTGTTCTGATTTAGTGCATAGAATCTCCTGCCTATGTTCACTTGCTATACATCAGCGCCTCAAGAAGTTGTGACTTCTTGTCTTTATCCTCTATATTTAGTGCAGGTGATAGCAGTAAAGAGAGCACATTTGCAATAAATAGCCAGCATGCCCAGGTTAATATCATCACTCACAAAAAGCTATTCATGGGGGATCCTCCAAATCGGTGCACTACTTAGCGAAAAGAAACTGCTTCAAGACCCTCCGTGCAAATGCAGCAATGGCCAAGCATCGTGCTTGGAACATTGCAAGTTTGCGCCAATCAAAGCAACTAGCACACAGCAAATAAGACACTGAACAAGCACTCTCGGAACTCTGATATCGCTCAACTTGCTGCTTGGAGTTGTTTCACATAAAGCAGCACAGCCAAGCAGGCGACGCTCACTCAAGCAGCATGATCAGTGCGTGTGCCCATTCTTGCTCCTGGCTTACGCTCAACTTTGTCAAGCAGTTGACATTGCCGTGAATATCTCGGCCACAGTACGATCCTGCACAGTGCTCACATTTAGAGCTCTCCTTGCTTTCTCGTTGCAAATTTTTCATCCATCTTATGTGGCCTAGCTGCCACGCAGTGCCTGTGCTCTTCTATGAGCACATTTGCTATTGGCCCAACATCGCTGTGGTAGAAAAAGTGTCACTCACACAGGCACACACCGGTTGTGCGGAAGGTGATGCTGCGAATGCTCCCATATTTTCATTATTCTAAGTACCCCCCCTTCTAATTTTAAGCACCATCTTTGCAAAACGAAAAAAATGTTTGAAGAGAAAAAAAAAGTTTGCATACAAATCTATGCCTATCCTTTTTGCTTAGAACAGCGGCTATCTAAAGCCACCAAGCACACTTGCTCACTCTGTCATCAAGCTGAAGC
The DNA here is from genome assembly GCF_055883805.1 of Amblyomma maculatum. Lineage (NCBI taxonomy): Eukaryota > Metazoa > Arthropoda > Arachnida > Ixodida > Ixodidae > Amblyomma > Amblyomma maculatum. Next base: position 25,027,172 of record NC_139350.1, on the reverse strand, counting down.
TGTTAGTCCCAATGTGGCACAGTGTCTGTCGAGTCATCTCCGGCTTCATGTGTTGCTTTGTTCCGACACAGCAGGACAGACGGCGGCAGACGGCGGCACAGAGTGCCGAAAACCTGTGAAAAGCAACCCGATACTTTTATCAACATGTTGTAATGTGGGTCGCTTATCGGAGGCGTCGGCAGGCTTCACGAGCATTGCCCACTGCACATTGCTTGATTTGGTATTGGTTGCTTAAAAGCTGTAAAGGAAGTCGTAACGAGTTGTAGAGGGCGTCCTATAGACCGTTTTCGCGGCGAGGAGGAAAATAGCCTTGAACCGGAACGCGCTGCGCAGCTCCTCCTGTCTGGTATGTGGGGAAGCAGGGATAGCAGCGGTGGGCGGCAGGGCATTCTACGGAGAAAGGGCACACGTTGCAGTCTTTTGCACACAGAGTGTCTTGAATAGCCGCAAAGTATCTAAGCCGATTAGCTGATGTGAGCGATGTGCTTTCTTTCCCTGTTCTTTCTTCTTTTGCCCCTTTCTTTCCTTCATTTCCCTGATCGTTTCATTTCCGCCGGCCGCAGTTTAGCTGTTAAGAGCTACCGCGGTTAAGGTAATCTTTTTTTGTTTTTACTCAGTTGTTTGCATTAACAAAAAAAAAAAAAAAAACCGAAAGGACATAATTAACAGAAGATAAAAGATTAACAGCGGTGGTATGCGCGTGTGTTGCTCTACACTGTTCCACTTGCAACTCACTCAATTGGGCGAAGATGAGCACTTCTGAATTTCAAGCCCCAACCGAAAATGTTTCGCTTTGGCAGCCTTTCGTGCGAGCTCCAAACACTGTGTTTGTAGAGTAGGAACCGGAAAAACTGAATACCCGTGCAACAAAGGCAGACTTTGGGCAACAAGCGGATGATATTCCCTGCGGCAAATATTTACGAGATGCCGCCAGGTAAAGAAGAACTATTTCGATTCAGTCACCTGAGGTTAATGCAAGTATGAAAGAACCTGTCCCACTTGAAGACAGCGATATACTAATAAATTGGTTGTCAACTTATTTAGTGAAACAGCGCTAAAATATTTTTTTTTTGAAAACACGCATCTCGTAAGATTTTGGTGCCGATAATAAATGGGAATATGATCATAGGAATAGCAGCGATTGCTTGCAGTAAGCAAACATTGCGACGAAAAATGGACTATATAATTGTTGACAAAAGCAACTTTCGACGAGGTCATTATGGGACATAATTTAAGATCCCTATTCCATAGGTAGCACTTGTCCATTTTATCTTGTATTTTAATGTCAGCAAGACGGTAACGTCAGACAAACGCAACTAACGCCCAGTCAGAGAAACTGCAGGATAGCAGCTTCCGCTGTTGACAAGTCATCGCCACTCCCCGCACATACCGGCAAACAGGTGGTTGAGTCATGTAGGCAATGCTGAAATCCGATTGCCTGGTAGTGGACGCTTGAACACCCTGTCTGATTGTCACCCAACAAAAGTAGCCAGGGTAGAGCAAATGGATCCGAAGTGGATAATGGATACTTAAGAATAGAACCCCAGTGGAGGAGTGGGAACTTCCGCAGTAGCCGCTCAAGCAGTAAAGAGTATATGAATGATTGGTTGACCCAACAAATCTAGCGCGATTAGCATTGCTCCTAAACATAACATGAAACGGCTACATTCGCTTTCTTTCTTTCCTCAAATTGTTACGGTAAGCCGTCTCTAGAAATCATTTAAGAGTAAAAAGTAGATCGAAAGCTGCCATCACTGCCAGTGGTGCGCCACCGCCTCTCTGTGTTACATAAAAGTTACTAATTGTAATCAGGCTTGTAGCCTTCAGCCGACCTGATCAGGAGCATAATGTTTTGTCATTTCTGACCGAATAGCTTCGCTGCTACTAAAAACTTGTTTTTCTTTCAGCTAGGTACTTTCAGAAAGCAAAAATTTGCACGCGAAAGCTCTAAAATGCTGATTTCCGCTACTTGTCTCCTGTTCCTCGGACGGGACCCCACATACCAGCATGGCGGTTGTTCACAACTCGGCCGCTAGAGGGCGCCACACACACAAAATGGAATCATTGTAACGGGAAGCTAATGCTAGATTTCTGCGAGCGACACGATCTAGTTATAGTAAATAGAGAAACAAAATGTGAAGGCCAAATCACGTGGGAATTCCGCAACAGGCAGACGACCATTGACTATTGTCTAATGTTGCAGGAAATTTATAGCAAGGTCACAAAAATGGAAATAGACGAAGAAGGGGAGTGTAGTCTGGGAAGTGATCATAAACGTATTAGTTTGCAGATGGGGCCCTTGATGAAAAGAGAAATGGAACTTAGACAAAACGTAAACGCAAAATTAAACGACGATCAAATAGCGCAGATAGCAGCAGACATAGAGGAAGCAATAGAGAAAAGCCCCATGGAAGACTGGGATTATGAACAGGTAGAACTACTCATAAGGAGTAAAATTAAGGAGGTTAAAGCAGCAAACCGCTGGAATGGAAAGAGGAAGCCATGGAGCTGGTGGAATAAGGAAATCAGGGAAGCTATTGAACAACGACGGGCTGCTTCAAGGGAACACCGAATGGCAAAGAAAGCACAGGCTTCTCAGGAGGAAATCGACCAAAAATGGGAATCGTATCGACAAAAGAAACTTCAAGTGCAGGCCCTCGTCCAAAGTAAAATAAGACAGTCCACCGATCGCTGGATGACTGATATACACGATGCCTCTAGAGGCGGAGCAAGACAATTCTGGAACCATATAAGCTGGCTAGGGAAGAAGAATCAAAGAAAGCAAGATCGGATTCAAGATAACGAGGGAAATTGTTTAAAGGGAGGTAACGCAGTGAACTACATTACATCAGTTATAGCTGAGTCATTTAAGAACGACGATAGGGTAATCTCCGCAAATCAGGAAGCAACACAAGGTAGCAGAATACAAAGCACCTTAGAACTGGCCAATCTAAACTGGAAAAAGGCAGAAAAAAATATTCCTAAAAACACATCTACAGGAATAGATGGAATTCCGATCAAGCTGATTAATGAACTCGGTCCAAAAAGTAAGGAAACGTTGTTAAAAGCTTTGGAAACAGTCATAGCGAATAAGCAAATTCCGGACAGCTGGCGGCAGAGTAAAATGAATTTGATTTATAAAGGGAAAAGAGAAAGGATGCACATAAAATCCTACAGGCCGATTACCATAACATCTGTAATGTACAGGTTAGCCATGCAGGCGGTGAAATTAAAGGTGCAAGCATGGGTTGAAAGTAACAAGATACTCGGAGAACTTCAGAACGGCTTTAGAAATGGTAGGCGCTTAGATGATTGCCTGTTCGTGCTTACCCAATGCATCGAAATATCTAGAGTGGAAAATAGACCTTTGTATTTGGCCTTCCTGGACATAAACGGGGCGTACGACAACGTAAGCAGGGAACTCCTGTGGAACATATTAAAAGAAGAAGGTAGCGGTTATGAGATAATAGAGTTCCTACAGGAAATATACCGGGATAACAAAGTAGAAATTACGTGGGAAGGGATAAGAAGTACGGAGGATGTCAAAGTATGCAAAGGATTAAGACAAGGCTGTCCTCTATCACCGGTGCTGTTCATGCTTTATATGATAAACCTGGAAAGGAGGATACAAGACAGTAACCTAGGTTTTAACCTGTCATACAGATTAGGTGGAAAGGCGGTAGAGCAGCGCCTCCCCGGTTTGATGTATGCAGACGATATTGTGCTGCTAGCTGAGAGTCTGGAAGAATTGCAAACTCTAGTTAAGTATTGCGGAGACGAAGGGGACGCTCTAGGCTTCAGTTTCAGCGCAGTTAAGTCGGGTCTGATGATTTTCAATGGCTCAACTGATCAGGGTCTTAAAATTCAAGGCCTTGAAATACCTAGAGTAGCAGAATATAAATATTTGGGGGTATGGATAAACGAAGGATTGACATACATTGGAAAGCATGAGCAATCACTTAAGGCCAAAGGGCGAAGGAATGCCGGGATAATGAAGCATAAGGCATTGTGGGGATACAATAGGTATGAGGTATTGAGGGGTATTTGGAAAGGAATTATGGTGCCCGGACTTACTTTCGGAAATGCGGTTTTGTGCCTAAAATCAGAGGTACAGTCGACATTAGGAACAAATCAGAGATCCGTTGGACGATTAGCACTAGGTGCCCACGGCAAAACTACAAATGAGGCGGTACAGGGAGATATGGGCTGGGCATCTTTCGAAGTACGGGAAGCTCAGAGTAAAATATTATATGAGGAACGCCTGAGGAAATTGGACAGGAACAGATGGGCAGCTAAGGTATTTAAATACCTGTACCTAAAAAGCGTTGACTCACAATGGAGGAAAAGAACTAGGAAACTAACTAGTAAGTATGTTAGTAACAAGGACGGAGAAATAAAGAGTATTAAGCAACAGGTGAAAAACACAGAAGGTAAAAAATGGATAAATTCGATGGAAAAAAAACAGTGTGGAATTATACCGAAAGTGGAAAATGCAGATCAGGAAGGAAGATTTCTTTGATAACTCAAGAGGCAGTGCCCTACTTTTTGAAGCTAGATCAGGGTGCCTTAGAACACGCAACTACAAAAAGAAGTTTAACAATGGAGATGACGCATGTGCTGTATGTGGAAACTCCAGTGAAACAATTGACCATATTATACTCGAATGCAATGGTATCCATCCGGAAGTTGATGCAGGCACAATCACTGTTCCTGAAGCTCTGGGGTTTAGAGATAACAGTGGCCGGGTGAATAAACTGGCGGTGGAAACTAGCAAAAAACGGCTGGAAGATTGGTGGCTTAAAAGCAGAGAAGGGACATAATGTTAGTAATGTAGGAGCAAAATTTAATAAATAGAATGATGGTTTAGTTAACAATTTTAAATCAATAATTAAGATATATGGAGAAAAATGAGCATGATAGCTACTGCTACCACCCCGTTTCAAAGGGGACGCTCCTATATTCCATCCATCCATCCATCCATCCGGCAGCGCCCATGGTAAAACGGTCTATAACTTGAAATCTAAGTCAACTGTTGTCTCGTTTGCCGAAGATATTTGCCGAGCTTTTTTTGCCCAACGAGTTTTTTTTTTTGTTGTTGTGCCCATCTCAAGATATTGCCAGAAAAGGAAATAGGAGGGTGTTCATTTTAGATTTTCAAATCTAGCCCCCCCCTCCTCCTCACTTTGGGCATCATGATCATGATAAAAATAAGGGTGCTTAGAATCGAGTAAATATAATTATTTTAATGCTATTAATATCTCTGCACTTGTGCACATTCAGTGAAAATGTCAGTGAGATCACTTTTAAAGAGCATATCAAAACAAATCCTGAAGCTTTCTTGTGATTGATAAAAGGATGATTGAGGGCCCATTTATTATGCATTTGACGATGCTATACTATGCAAAAGGTGATCGATGTGGAGATAAGTATGACTTTCTTTCTGTGTGGCACAGTTGCTGAACATATCTGTTTCATTAATAAAAAGACTAGCACATATAACAGACATAGGAAAAGACAGGACGAGCGCTAAACATCAACTGAGGATTTACTGATGAAAAAGGTACATAAAAGCACTTCAGTGGCACAAGCGCACACTAGTCAAAACCAACAATCAAAAACTAGTAAAAATATGGCAAACTGTTTTTTATGTACACTTCTTTTCCGGACAAGGTGATTGAAGGCACACTGACACACTTATCGCCTTCCCTGCTAATCCGATATGCCTCATATATCACACGCCTAACCTTGTGCCTCCCCTACCAAGCTCACGTGGCATAAAACGCCGGCACGCACCCACAATGCTTACAATAATTGGCCAGATGGCCTCTCCCCGCCAATGATTCCACCAGCAAACAGTGCTCTCACAATTGATCATTAAGGCAGCGACCACTGTCCCACGTAGCATCTACCGCAGGAGAGAGGTATGCGGTAAACAATGCCGGCAATGCAGGATACAAACTTTCGCTCATGTTTTATGGCGCAGACCGGCTTCTTGTCCTCATTAATGGCTTTGCACATGCGCACCAGCTTTTTGGGGGCGGTGAACAAAACTTCCACACCACTCTTCTCTCCAACCTTTTTTGGCCGGCGCGATAGCTGATGAACGTAAGGAATGGCTGTACGCTTCAGCTTTTTGCATCCTTTGTCGCCTGCCATGACAAGGTGACCACCTGCCCTGACTTCTTTCAGGGGGCATTCCGCCACAGCCGTCACTGTATCTTCAGGAAAACCGGCCTTCTGCAACCTGTGTACTTGCATCTGTAAACTGCCCTCATTTTTATGCTGACACGACCTTTCAAGAGCACCACGCAGGCAACTTTTTGCAGGGCTCCGTTTAACCAATTTGGAATGGGCCGAATTATACGCCAAAATTTCCTTTTTTGTGCGTGGCTGGTACGACGAGCAGATGCCTGCGTTGCCTGCGTGGTGCTCTTGAAAGGTGATGTCAGCATAAAATTGAAGGCAGTTTAGACGCAAGTGCACGAGTTGCAGAAGGCCAGTTTTCCTGAGGATACAGTGAAGGCTGTGGCTTAATGCCCCCTGAAAGAAGTCGGGACAGGTGGTCACCTTGTCATGGCAGGCGACAAAGGATGTAAAAAGTTAAAGCGTACAGCCATTCCTTGCGTTCATCAGCTATCGCACCTGCTGAAAAAGGTTGGAGAGAAGTGTGGTGTGGACGTTTTGTTCACCGCCCCCGAAAAGCTGGTGCGCATGTGCAAAGCCATTAATGAGGACAGGAAGCCGGTCTGCGCCATAAAACACGAGCGAAAGTTTGTATCCTGCATTACCGGCATTGTTTACCGCATATCTCTCTCTTGCGGTAGATGCTACGTTGAACAGCCTGGTCGCTGCCTTTATGATCAATTGCGAGAGAACTGTTCGCTGGTGTATTCATTGGCTGGGGGAAGGCCATCTGGCCAATCATTGTAAGCGTTGCGGGTGCGTGCTGGCATTTGATGCCATGTGTGCTTGGTAGGGGAGGCACAAGGTTAGGCATCTGATATGTGAGGCATATCAGATTTGCAGGGGAGGCGATAAGTGTGTCAGTGCACCTTCAATCACCTTGTCCGGAAAAGGAAAAGTGTACCTAAAGAACAGTTTGCCATATTTTGATTAGTTGATTGTTGGTTTTGACTAGTGTGCACATGTGCCACCAAAGTGCTTTTATGTACCTTTTTTTGTCAGTAAATCTTTAGTTGATGTTTAGCGCTCGTCCTGTCTTCTCCTATGTCTGTGTCTGTGTTATATGCGCTAGTCCTTTCATTAATGATGACACACCAACTAGCCTAGCTTTCTGCCTTGACTCCGTATTATCTGCTCCCTTTATTCTAGTATTTGTTCCATATGCAGCATGCTGGTGTGCTCGCCAGATCGCGAGTGTTTATTTGGTGGTTATGCTTGCCATAAGGGGTGCATCAGAAATAACCATTTTGTTTTGAGGCACGCAAAAACCTTACACAAGATGGCTTCTTGTAGAGGAGGTGTGGCGCAATATTCGAGGCCATAAAACACCTGTACTCCTTCTTGGTGATTCTCCTAGAAAGTGTGAAACAAAGCTTTTTTTTTTACGTTTTTCTTTTTTTTCCTACAAGAACCTTGAAAATATGTTTAGGGTTATCCTGCTCGTGCCATTGCTTTAGAAGTGCTCATGGATTCTCCTTGTTGTGGGTTCTCTTTTAGTTTACATCTAAACAGCTTATTCTTCCATTCCCTTGGTCATCCTGGGGTGCTTGCTTTCGCGAGGCGAAAGAAGTTGTACCTCCACAGCACTTCCACAGGAGTAGGCATTTCTGTCCTTAAAGGGCAACTGCATCACCTTTTGAGAATGGTGCAATATTCAAGGATTCAAACTTAAATGGGCTGTTGGTAATTGATGCAAGGTTTTCTTTTTTTTCAATAGCATCCAAACTGCAGTTCATACGCAGTTCAAACTGATGACGTAATTGTTGACTGAAACTCAAGCTTCTCCTCACAGCCCTGAACTGCGGAGAAGCTGGGCGATGATATCGCAGACAGTAATAGAGAGATTTAGCATAGCACAATCTGCAATCCCTCACTGTGACTCACTACCGTGCAACATGCTGATTGGTCTCGACGCAGCAGCTCTGTGTGCAAACTTCCATCGTGTGGCATCTAGCATCGCCAGCGCTATCTGGGCATGCACAGTGGAATGCGCAGTAACATATCACGGTAACATATCGCGGATCATGCTATGCTGAACCCCTCTAATATAATTTCCATTGCTTTTGTCCACACCCTATGGTGCGTTATAGGATGTTGCCAAACAACGCTTCTAGAGCCTTGCTTTTGATAGCACTGTTTTTGTTTATGAAATGTTTCTATGTGGGAAATGTGCCAGTACCCTTGATGGCGTCGTCATGGGTCCCTCACTGCCGCTGTGGGGTGTGGGGAAGCCTAAAAGCTATCGCTGTTTTAATTACTGATTGCGCCATTATTTTAAATGCTAGTGCCAAAATATTTCGCATGCGTAAACTACAAGCTCTGAACATTTTACCCATCAAAACTCATTGAACTGGGAAACCAGTGCAGTTTCCCTTTAAATGTGATTTCTTACAATCTGCAAAAAGGTTTTTTAGGTGTCCCTGCATTTGAGGTCTCCAGTCAACATTCTAAGTTTGTTTTTAATTCGTTTTCACTCATTGCATTTTACAGGTGGATTGTCTTGCAGCGTGTGTTCTTCATTATGGGTCTTTTGTACTTTATGCGAAGTATTACGATGTTTGTCACTCAAGTCCCTGTTGCAAGTACAACATACTACTGTTCCCCTAAAGTAAGTCCTGCTACATTTTCTAATAATCTGCTGCCAAATAAAGGGTAGATAAGTTTGTACTGCATCAGGGAGAGTAGCCGGGCCAGTTGGTACATGATCACTTAAGAAAAACAGTGCACTTTCGACAGGACATAGGGAGTAAGATAACACACAGCGCTGTGTGTTGTCTTACTCCGTGTCCTGTCGAAAGTGCGCTGTTTTACTTAAGCGATAAGTTTCACTTGATTGATCCATGGCTGTACAAGATTATTAGTAAACATTTCTCTTTAACAATATTTATTCTTTCTTCATGGTAGCTATCTTATACAACCTGTAATAAATTGGGAGGCTGTCATGTTGCATGCTTAAACCTGTCTGACACCTATGGTAAATGGGCACCGAGTACTACAACACAAACTTTTCTTCTCGGTGAAAATCGGTTGCTTGGCCAGTAGTATGTGGCATATTTATTATAAGGGAGTAATTGCTTATAACGTCCACCCAAGTAGCCATTTGGCTGCACTTGAGTGGATGTCGTAAGTTATTACTCCCTCATTACAAATCTACTCCACTTTGAGGGATTCCCCTAAATATTCGACTAACAGCATATTTATTACTGAAAAAAGTGCACTTTGAAATTTTTCCACCGCTGTGTTCAAACTCGTGATGTCTACGCAGAAAACAAGGGTTTGATCACTGTTGTGAAGTGAACCTAGCCTCTGAGATCCACATCTAAAAGAAACTGTTGACACACTGCGGTTCACTTGTGAAGTAGGCTGCGGATATTTCATTTTATGCCTTTTATGGCTTGTAAAAAGTCCTTTTCAGACGAGGTAGTGTCTTTATTTCTAGGATGCGGTAATCTATTGATAGTAACGAATTTCATTTGGCCCTCATTGCCTCTGTAAGTGGAATAGACTAACCCGCCTTTCATTGTAAGTAGATCCTACAGTTAAGATTTTGCTTTTGCTTGGTGACTGCTCCTGAGCGTTGACCAGGAAATGTTTTTGTTATTGTCATTTAGCTCCAGTATGGTGGTTTGCACTGGCTACCTCTGGCATTTTTGCAATTTCTTGTGTGAAGGATCGTGCAGTATTATGTCATATTTTTTTTTTCTTCTTGTTCCACTTTCTCTTCCCCAGGCTAATAGCACAAATCCGCTGCTAATAATGAAACGAGTTGCCCAGCTGCTGAGTGGATTTGGACTGTCTATCAATGGGCAGCACACATTCTGTGGAGACTACATCTACAGTGGACACACAGTCATTTTAACTCTTGCTTACCTTGTTGTCAGGGAATGTAAGTAAACCATGTCAATCATCTACCCTTAAAGTAACAAAGGTGCACAGAATATATTCGTGTTTTGTACATGTGTGTGTCTGCTGCAAACCCTTCTACCATATTTCATATACATTATCCTTTATTCTATAAATGGTAGAAAGCTACATGGATTGAGAACAAGCTTTAGTAAAATCATAGAGAAAATCAAGAGGAGGAAATAAACCCAAATGGAAACCTATGATATGGAAAATGTATGTCTACTGGCTTATTGGTGTAAATGAGTGCATACTAAGGGAAAGAGAACATAGAATGTAGAAGTGAAAGTATCGGTAAATACCTTTGTACCTCATTCAGCTGTTACCTGTTTTGAAATCAGGCAGTTTGGATCATACCATTTTTTCTTCCACATTTAAAAAAATACATACAAGCAAGCTTTTACTATAATTTATGCCTATCTTTAAATAGCTGTTAACATTACATGACCTTGAGTTTGTAAGGTTTTCGTTTGAAATTGCAGTACGGTCAAATCCTGTTGCAGCAAAAGCTCATTAATTCACCCCTAGCATTTTGGAAATCCGGATAATGCGGACTGCAGGCGTAGTCTTGGCCTAAGTCTATGGTACCGGATGCCCACTAATACTGGTACCATGGGTCTCATGGTTAATTCTGATCAGGCTAGCAAGATTTTATCAAAATAGACCAATTCAAACCTTAATTTCATGTTCTAGAGCTTCCAGCACACCTATGAGTGTTCAAGTAAATATTTCCTCTGACACACTACATTTGGGCTGTGAATGGTTAGTAAATGGGTAATGCTTTGAATCTGCCTTTTACCATGTTAAAATATCATGCAATATTTTGGCAAATTTAAAGTCATTATAACATCAGTTCTGAAGCATTATTCTGTTTAAATGGACTGGCATTGTGAGCCTCACTCAGACTTAAATCTCCCTGAGACCTGTCATTGGAACTGCACTGTGATTGGCTAAAGCAGTGAAAGTGGTTTTGTGAGCAGAGTTCTGGTGAAATGTGACTGAAATTATTTGCACTCACTTTCCTGTTGGCAGAAATCTTGGAACTGTGCTGCAATCACTTTTTCTTTTCAAGCTAGAAGTACAGCACTTGGAAATATATACAGTAAAAGCTCATTAATTCGACATCGACAGGACCGTGAAAAACTGTCGAATTATCCGACTGCTGAATATCGAATTAAAAAAAAAAAATACGAAATGAGCCCCTGGATGACATACCTTTATTTGGTAAAGAAGTTATCACCATCTGTATTTTTGGGCGAATTTGACCGGTGATAGTAGCGCTAATCGCTGCCAGATGCTCCGTGGCATGCGCACTATCGGTAATCTGTTCGCAGAATTCTTCCAGAACGGACAGCGCTTCTGCAGCTTCTTTAACCGTGCGCATCATCTTCTGATGAATCATCGTTGCCGGTCCTTTTAACTTCCTGAATTATCTCGTCCTCAGTCAGCTGTCCGGCGACTGGGGCGCCACCATCGATGGTGATGTAATCAGCAAGCCGCACAGAAGAAGGCAAGACACTGTCAAAACAGCTGTCGTCCTCTGCGTTTGCGTCAGCCGTCTCACATGGCAGTGTGTCTGCACGGCAGTCCGGTGATACAAACCCGCTATGCCTAAAACAGTTAGCGATCACTTCTGGAGGCGTCTTGGTCCATTCATGAGCCAGAATGTTTATAGCGCTGAGGAGCGTAAGCTCGTATTTCTTCCCCGCTTCCATACACAGAAGCATGCGCTGCAAGACGTGCTTTCTGTACAGTAAAAGCTCCTTAATTCGGACTTCTAGGGACCGTAAGATATGTCCGAATTATGGAGAGAACAAAAGAAAAAAAAAAACATGCACGATTTTATCTCAACATACCTTTATTACTTAAAGTAATCACGGATGCTTGTCTGCTTTCCCGCAGAAACCCGCGCGGATACTATTTTCCTCAGTCCTTCCAGGTGCTCAGCAGCGCGCATGCCATCTGCAGTGCTCCAACAAAATTCCTCTAACACAACGAGGGCCTCTGCTGCTTCCTTCACAGTGTGAGGGGGCCGAGGCTGCTCCTCTCGTAGCCCCTATTCCTCCTCCGAATCTTCGTCGTGCAGTACGTCCCGGACAATTTCTTCCTCAGTTAGAGAGCCGGCTGTAGCAACACCGTCATCAATGCTGATGTAATCGGCGAGTATCACCGCATCCGGCAGCACACCTCCGAAATCCGGGCAGTCATCTGCATTGTCGTCTGGCGACACTTCTGCCACTGTGTTATTGCAGGGCTCAGGCAAAACGAAGCCACTGTGTCGAAAACAGCTAGCGATGACGTGCGCAGGCGTGTTCTTCCAAATGTAGGCAAGAATGTTGACCGCGCTCAGAAGATCCACGTTGTACTGCTTACCGACTTCATTGCACAGTAGCATGCGTTCCAGCACTCGCCTGCGGTATTTAGTCTTCACATACTGAATTATACCTTGGTCCATCGGTTGGAGGGCCGATGTAGTGTTGGGCGGCAAAAAAACAACTTCAATGTTGTTCAGTCCGGTGGCACTGTTATGTGCACTACAGTTGTCAAGGACAATTAACACCTTGCGGTTCTTCGCGGAAAACTGACGGTCTAACTTTTGTATCCAGCCGCGAAAAATTTCTGATGTCATCCAGGCCTTTTTATTAGCCCGGTACTCCACCGGTAGAGCAGGCACGTTCTTAAAGCACCGTGGCTTTTGTGCCTTTCCAATGACGACAAGCGGCAAGCGCTCTGTCCCTGTCATGTTTGCGGCTAAAAGAACGGTGACTCGTTCTTTACTCCTTTTTCCTCCGATGCAGAGATCTCCTTTCATTGTCACAGTCTTGTCAGGCAATGCTTTAAAGAAAAGTGCTGTTTCATCAGCATTAAAAATGTCATTTGGATCATATGCTGCGATACGTTCCAGCAGCTGAGCGTTCTTCCAGTTGTTGGCAACATCTTCGTTGACGGCACCTCTTTCGCCGCACACAGTCTTGAAAACGAGACCATGTCTGTCTCTAAAGCGCGCACACCACCCTTCTGACGCTTTGAATCCACCGATATGCATCATCAGTGCAAACCTCTCGGCCTGCACCATGATGAGGGTCCACTCAATGGGAGGTTTGCATCACGCGAGTTGACTACCCACCAAAGCAAGGCTTCTTCCAACTCCGGATGAGCTGCTGTTCGCAGACACTTTCTTGACGCTTGGAACTTCTCGCTTTCGAACGCCTGAAGAATCTGTTCTTCATTTTTTACATATGTGCTTAAAGTACTCCTTTTAACGTCATATTTTTTCATTGCTTCTTGTCGGGAGAGCCCATTCTTAAGGGCCCGCAAAATTTCCACTTTGGTAGCCAAGTCCTTGGCCTCGTAGCTCTTTGGCCGTTTCGCCGGTGTTGCCATCGGAGGCGAGTGCGGTGATGCCAGTGCACAACAGAGAAGCAATGAGCCGCACTAAAGCGAGCAGTCTTCAATACAACAGCGTAGCGCACCGACTGCAGCAAAACGACAAAATGGCACCGCCAGTAACGTCGACTCATGAAAAAACAAGAAAAAGCGCCCATCCAGCCACAAGTTGAGCCAAGTTGATGAATTGATGTCCATAGCAATGCTGCTTTTGGGTATCGCTATTGCGCCGCGTTCGTCTTATTTTCATTTTCGAGCCTCGGTAGCTGCCCGAAGTTGTCCGAATTATCCGTTGTGCGGTCAAATTCGTCCAAATTAACGAGAGTTTCGTCCCATAAACTCCTATACATAATTCTGGGGACCAGTCGCGAAGGTCGAATTATCCGATTTTCCAAATTAATGGGAGTCGAATTAGCGAGCTTTTACATTTGCATTTCACGATCTGAATTATTCCCTGATCCATGGGTTATAGGGCTGAGGCTGTATTAGGTGGGAGAAACACCAGCTTGATCCATTCAAGACCCGACACCTTGCTGTGAGCACTGCAATTATCTACAACCATGAGGACCTTGCGCTTCTCCATTCCAAAGCGCCGGTCAAGCTGATGCAGCCACGTCTGAAAAATGCTGGATGTCATCCAAGCCTTCCTGTTAGCGTGATAATTAACAGGAAGGTCCCTCGTGTTTTTAAAGCATCTAGGCTTCTGCGCCTTTCCAATCACTAAGAGCGGCAACCGCTCTGTTCCCGTCATGTTAGCGGCAAGTAGAATAGTTACTTTCCTTGCTGCGTTTTCCTGCTGTGCACGGGTCACCTTTGAAAGTTATCGTCTTGTCCGGGAGAGCATTAAAGAACAGTGCTGTTTCGTCAGTGTTGAATATGTTTTTCGCGTCATACGCAGCCAGATGTTCAAACAGGTCGTTAGTCCGCCACTCCTCGATTGCTTCTTCGCTCGCGGCAGCTCTTTCGCCACAGTCATTCTTGAACGTGAGATTGTGCCGGCTTTTAAAACGAGCGAGCCAACCTTCGGAGGCTTTAAAATCTTCGACATTCATTCTTGCGGCGAATCTTTCAGCCTGTGCACAAATTAGTGACCCATTCACAGGGAGATAGGCCCCTCGTGCGTTTGTGATCCAACGCAGTATGGCTTCTTCGAGCTCTGGGTGGGCCGCCGTCCGCAGTCTTTTCCTTTCAGCATTGAAGCTTTCACTGTCGAACGCCTCCAAGATTCTCTTTTCATTTTTGACATACGTGGCCAAGGTTGTCCTCTTCACTCCATACTTGTTCATCACGTTTTGGCGTGAAACGCCGTCCTTGATCGCCTTCACTATTTGCACTTTTGTGGCCAGGTCGTTCGCTTCATACTTCGGCCGCTTTGCTGGTGTCGCCATCGCAGCAGCACTCAGCGTCAAGATGCGCAGGCAAAGCATTCTATGCACACATGCAGCACAGTAAACACGTAGGCGAAGCGTGACCGTAGATGCAAAAAGCACGTGGCGACGACACACGCTGAGGCGAAACTCGACGACTCCACTGCGCGAAGGTAGGGCTAGGAAAGAACGAACTTCCGGCTGACCTCGCTCCCCTCGCATCATTCTGCTGATGGCGATGACAGTGCGGATGGCGTAACCTGGCTTTTTTTTGTCAGCTTCACATTAGCGCCGCTCTTGGCCGTGTCTTTTTTTTTTTTTTTTTACGCCTTCCGCAGTGAAATGCGAAATGGCGGGCTACGGGGCTATGGAGCTATGTCGAATTAACTTACGCACGCCAAAATTTGGTCGAATAATGAGAGTTTTGTCCTATAGACTCCTATGTATAATTGAAGGGACCTCGTGTGCACGTCGAATTGACCGATTTGCCGAATTAACGGGGGTCGAATTAACGAGCTTTCACTGTATTGCCATTCATCAGAAAAAGGTGCTCAAAGGCAGCTTTATGGTTTATTCTGACTGGAACGCTAACGACTATGTTGCTACAGTTCATTAATCATTAATTTAATACAGTCAGATGGACACAAAAATGTACCAAGAGTAATGTACCTCAAAGGTACAATTGAATGTCTATCTTGGGGAAGTCCTGAAGAACACCGTGTAAGAGTTGCGCCAAATGTATCTTGGCAGCGGGTCGCATGTTGCTCTTTTATTGGCTAGTCCAGTAATGCTGCATTGCAACTGCATTCCATATCTGCTTCCATTGGCTCAGCTTTTTGGTGCGGGCTTCCAGGGATCAAAGTCTCTATGCAGGCCTGGGTCTCGACAGTGCAAGGCAAAATGAACAATGACCAAGGGAAGCCTGAGTGTATTGGCCTGCATTTGGACAAAAGATTTTTTTTTTTTTTTGTCTGGCCATTTCAAAAGTCCTTTTGTCGACATGTTGGCTACGGTATGGAGGCTACCCCTTGGTTCTTGTTTGCATTGTTTTGTGTTGTCGAAAGTTCCATCTTCCCGCCTTCTTTTTACAAAGTCCTAGGCCTCGCCAGTTATTATACAGATTGGTAACAGGATAATTTGCTAACTGCGAATGCTTGCTGCTTTACCAGTTATACAAATCCTGGAATGTGCCATTTGTGTCAAATTGCTACAGCTGCTTTCAGTAGAAAAAAAAAATGCTAATCCTCTTTTCCTTGGTTTGCTGCAGATTCTCCCCAGCGTTGTAAATACTTGCACTTGGTCTACCTGGTCCTGAGTGCAGTGGGGATACTCATGGTGCTACTGTCACGCGGCCACTACACTGTTGATGTGGTGATTGGCTACTATGTCACCAGCAGGGTGTTCTGGATCTACCACACCCTCGCAAACAACATGTCTCTCAAGGTATGCAGGCCTCTGCTGATATCCCCATATCAGGTTATAGTGGTGGCGTGGAGCTGGTGGGGACAAGAAAGGACATAAGTTCCTGTCGCGTCCCCTCGCTGGGCTCTGTAGTGGGTGGCTGGCACAACTACAACAAAACAATTCTTTAATGGCTTCCCTTTCTTTAACAAATGGTCACCCTCTAATAAAAAAAGGGCGGATGGATCTATGCAACCATAGTCGGGTATAACTTTAGAAGGCAGCGGCATTTGCCCCTCAAAGGCGGATGCTGGCGGATGCACACAAGCCTCCGCCAATAGGCGCGCACTTCAGGTGACTCCATGAGCCGGACGGCTGGTGACCCCGCCGACGGAGAACATGCCTAACATGGCCGCCCTTGCTTCGAACTGGGCTGAGTCGCGTCAGCTGTGTGCGTCTTCCTTCATCAGAGTGAATTCGAATTGTTTGTGGGCGTCTGTCATGCGGGAAATATTGCGAGCTTACGATGCACAATTCGTGCCACGTGCATTTGTTCTGAGCCATGAGCCGACAAAAAAAGATTACAGCGAACATCGGTGACGCTGCGCTGCGCTTCGTCGGAAACAGCATCCCGCGGCGACACACCACTACAAACAAACATTGTGCGTGTTTATTCTATGCTGTTTTGTTTTGCTCCTAAGTGAAGTTACGACGAGGAGAGTTTGCTAAAGTCTGATGCCTACTGTGAGCAGCAGGTTTGTTTGTGTACTGTGCCCCTGCGTTTCTCGTCGGACGTAGTGAAGTGATAGAGCAAAACCACTATCGGGATAAATGAGAAAAGCGTGCGCGGATGAAACCAACCTACGAGTTCCTCAACTGAAAAAATTTGCGAAAGCAACCTCCAGCGCAGATTCGTTGCTGCCAGCTCAGCGCGCAAACGATCGATCATTGGCAGCAGTATGATAAGATAGCAGAGTGTCTAGCAGGGCGTCGTTCGAGTGTTGTGTAGTACCGTCGATTGCTTTCCACCAGTGCTAACAATCAGTGAGTAACGCGCTGCTGGAGCGAATGTCATTGGATTATTAACGGTCAGGCCTGTGGGAGCAGTGTTTGTTCCCTTGATGTCAGCTTCTGTACTAATATAAAATTGACTCATACACTGGTGCCCTTACAAGGGAGCTTGGCATGAATTCGCGTCGCTGTGTGGCTTAAAATTATTCGCTCACTGCACGCGCCAGCTGTAGAATGCCTGCTGTGACACAATCGCGCATATAATGTGCTGCCTGTGCTCGACTTGCTTTCCTACAACACAGCTTTGCGCTGCTTTTCGATTGTCATGATATGTTGCTACAAAAAATTCTGTGATAGGGAAGGCAGCAGAGCCAATGTGTACATTAAAAAAGTACGACAAAGTAGACACAGCTACTTGTGAACTGACTCCTATACCTCTACTCGCGTCTGCGTTAAATATATGTGCGTTTTCTTTCGTTTTTGTGTATATTTATTTTCCCCTTTTTTTTGCATTTTAGATCTTAGTTTTCGTGTTCGCGTCTGCACATGTGTGTGCATATGCGAGTGCCTCCGTGCGTGTATGAGTTTATTTCTGTTTCTGTCCTTTTATTTTGGCATTTGTTCTTGTAAGCATGCTGCAGCCACGTCTTCCTTTAAAGTTTTATTAACTCATCTCATTCAAAGCACCAAATCCTATGAATAGCAGGCCTGGCCTCTTCGATGTCATTAAATCCTTTCTCTCTCATCTACCTTGCCTCCTCAGTCTGCCATCTTGCTGTGTTTTCTCCTACTATTCTGACCTTGATTCTTGTGTTGTTGCCGTAATTTGATTAACCAACTTGAACTAAAGAAAGTTCTATCAGCTGTGACAACAAAACATTGACAGATACAAAATGTTAAAAGCATCACATGGCTGGCACAGTAACTTCTTCTCTTACCCCTGTTAATGTGTTTATGCATCAGTGTTTACGGCAGCTTGCCAGAAGTGCACATGAAAGGGTGCCATATTGTGAAACAGCACCTTGCTATGTTGTTGCATTCAGTCTTAAAGGGGTCATGCAATGCCTAAAATGAGGTAAAGCAAATTGGTCAAGAGATAGGTACTCCCTCACAAGTCAATTCACTGCAAGAATTTTTCAGCTAGACCGGAGGTATCGGCGATTAAAAATGTCACTCCTCCTCTCTCCCCTCAACTCAACACTTGGAGACACCAGAAAAAAAACAAAAACAGCTCAGGGAACTCCGCCCCGTTAGCCCCGCCCACGAAGCGCCACCAGGTGACGCTCGGTTGTCAAACTTCCGGTTGCCGCGCCAGACGCATTCACATTCTCCTTTCCCATCCCGCCTGCGTTTGCATAGCTTTCAACCTTGTCTGCTGTCTTCCTTGGCCGCCGGTTTCTTCAGTTTCTTGACCTCTCGGAATTGTGTACGACAGCAGCCGAACGACTCGGGTCGTTCGCAAGCATATATCTGCAGGTGGGCAGGGTGCTGTCCACACATATCGGCAGCCGCCGCGAAGGAGCACTTTCCTTCATATCCCTGTCCCATTCAGCACAAATTAGCCTGCACTCCTGCCGAGCACGGCTTTCTAAAAGACCGCTTTCTCTCGTGCTGCCGTGGTCAGTCTCCGGTGTCAATAGCTTTGGTACCGTCTTCTGCAATTTGACCAGCGGCGGCCGGTGACCCCTCGCGGAGTTGATGCAATAGCATCGACTCTGCATGGATGCTGGCAGACGATCAAGCGTGCGAGTTGCCTGCGTGCAAGCATGTCATTTTTAGCCAGTAGCCGTAATAATAAATCGAGCCGCATAATAAATTGACTTTATAAGGCATGTCCGAAAAATTGGGGGTCCGAAAAATCAGTCGTCGACTGTATAAAAACGGTCACAACATAGGACAGCAGCCAACTGATTTTTCGGGCTCCAATTATTCAGACTTGTGCGACATTTCGAACTTCATTCAGAAACTGTCACGCACCCCATAGGAAGGTGTACATTTTCACGAACAATACTTTAGGCTCTATTGTGTCCAAATTTGGCACCAGCAATACTGTAGTGATCGCTTTTTGGCTGAAGGCTCGTTTTTTCTGCATGACAGACGCGAGCAGGTATATTTGTCGCAACCAACCTTTTTTTACGCGGCCATGAAAGCTAGGTAAAGAAAAGTCATTCGGACAGACTAGCTTGACTCTGTTCATCGTTGCCATTTGAAGAGCAGAGGTTGGGGAGGGGAAGTAGGTGCATTCATGGAGGTTCTCATTTTACTCGATTATTAAGTGTTGGCTCTTACTGCTCACATTTGCCGGTTTCTCATCAGTTTATTTGTCGCTTTCAGGTTCAAGATAGCGGCCAAGTCATGTGATCATAGCTGCAGCATTGCAAATAATTTCTTAGCTAGTCAAATCTCGTTACTACAAACACCACATTAACAAATTTTTCAAATTAACGAACGTTTTGAAAATCTCCAACTGATTTTCAATGTTTTAGTGTAATAATATTTCAAAATTACAAATTTCAATATAACATATATTTCAAAATGATGTAATTTTTTTATTTTTTATTTTATCAAGAAACATGAGTATTACGAATCCGCCTAAATTTAACGCCACAGCTCCGCGTGAAACAGAAACCACCATTTTAGTGTGCATGCTATGGGTCATATCTATTATTGTCACCATATCTCTTGCCAACACCTAGCGCCACCACAAAGCTGTGATTTTATATGTAGTAGCCAGCAGGCCTAGCTACGTTCATTTTTTCTGTGTTGTGTGTCAATTGCTGGCTGGTCATTCGTGCCATTTGCACATGCAGGCAGGAATTTTTGTTGCGGATAATCTTGTTGCAAAGTTCATGTGAGATCCGATGATTAATGCAGCCATTGATGGCACCAAGAAAAAGCTAAACCAGTTTTTGCTGTAAGAAACAGTAGCCATATTGCAAGAAATAGATGCAGAGAAAAGGCAAATCCACCTCTGCAGAGAGCTTGGCATTGCCTCATCGACCGTCGCGATCATTTTGAAAGACCGCGACAAGATTGTCAAACTTCACTGAACACTGAATAAAGTCCGCATTTTCATTGCTCGGTGCAACAACGCACACAATGACGTGTTGTGCAAAGTGGAAGGTGTGGAGAGTTTTAATTGGTGGTGTGTGCTACACACGTCAGAAGAAAATGATTTCTTCAAATAAAGCGGATTCAAAGTTGGTGCAGAATTTTCATTTAGCTTTTGCTTGTCTGAAGACGTGTCTACTGCCAAGGTATGTCATTTTCATACCTAGTTTTGACCACAGGCTTATAACTGCAAGTTTTTCATTTCAGTGACATTTCAAAATAAACGTTTAGGTGGTCCCTTACGATTCGACCACCCATAAAGTGGGAATTCACTACCTGGTCCCCCTGCTGTTGCTGCATTACCTACTATACTATCGACCGGCCTTATATACTCCACTTGGGAATGGGCGTGTGTGTGTGTTGCCACTTGCAATCCCAATTATGGCAAAATTGATTCATCCATTTGAGATGCAGGTTTCTGAGTGGTGTCAAATGAATTGGCACCATATGGTGCACAGAACTGCTTTTCAATCTGAATTCTAACGTGCAAGGGATTCATATAGACAGCCTTTGGTTTTCGAAACCGGATGGGGTGCGACACTTCGGGGGGCCGTGGCGGCAAACCAGTTGTCGTAGAGACGTGCGAGTGGTACCAAACAAACCCTTGTTTTGTGATGTACACATTGGTACTGGTATTGAGGACTTGGGAATAAATTTTGTAAAACTTGAGCTAATGTGCTTAATCGTACGCCTGTGGCAGTTGAGCTCTTTCTTCCTGCAAATTCCATTGCATGGTCTTCGCTAGCATCGTTAATCATGAAAACTGAATGTTATTGCTTTGCATGGTGCATGCATTCGTTCGCTGCATGAGCATGACTTGCAGCTGCGTCACAGTATGTCGTGAAGTGGCATGGACATGACGAAAGCATAACTGGCCGAGATATTCTAACTAGAAGGTTATAGTGGTTACAGCTTAGCACAATTCATTTCTGCGGGGCACCACTGCGCATGCGGTGATGGCTCTGAATGAGTTGCATGCTTCCTGGCGCACATGCCGCTTCGGCACCGATCAGCGCAGGCATGCACACTGGCGGCCATACCCGTCGTATCGGATCATGCTAGCGTGGGCACACGGTCAGAGCGTGGAAGCAGATCACACTATGCTATAATGACTATAACTCCCTATTACAGTAAAAGCTCGTTAATCCGGATCTCAAGGGACCGGAAAAAATGAGTTAACCGAATTCCGGATTATCGAATGGACCATGAAAATAACAAGAAAAATGTACGGCGCATAAACATACCTTTATTGCATGAAAAACTGCGTTATTTTTGTTTGCCTAGTCGCCGGAATTTGCATGAGAACGATTTTCTTCAACCCCATCAGGTGGTGGTGCGCACGCTCACTGTCGCGACACTCTACACAAAATTCCTCTAGTACAGCGAGGGCCTCTGCGGCCTCCTGCACGGTGCGACGTCGCGATGGCGGGTCGCGATTGTCTTCATCGAAATGATTTTCGTCCCCGTCGAGCACTTCCGATAATATGTCATCGTCAGTCAGCAGGCCAGCAACGGCAGCATCATCGTCTATTGCTACGTAGTCGGCAAGCTGGACACCACTTGGTAGGAGAAATTCAAAGCGCCTGTCATCCACCTCTTCGTTGTCCATATTTTCAGTGGGCTCCGGGGTACCCTCTGCAGTCACCTCTGCAGGAACGTCACAGTCATCAGGGCGGACAAACCCGCTGTGCCTGAAGGAGTTGGCTATGACCTCGGCCAGCGTGTTGTTCCAAACTTGCACTAAAATATGAATTGCACTGAGGAGGTTTAGGTCATATTCTTGCCCTGCCTCCTTGCACAACAGCATCCGTTCTAGCACATGCTTCCTGTATCTGCATTTTACGTGCTGAATTATGCCCTGATCCAGCGGTTGCAGTGCAGCCGTCGTGTTCGGAGGAAGGAATACGAGCTCGATGCACTCCAGCCCTGTCACTCGGGTGTGCGCGCTGCAGTTGTCCACTACAAGTAAAACCTTGTGCTTGTTAGCGGAGAAGCGACGGTCGAGCTGCCGCAGCCAAGCTTGAAAAATATCCGAGGTCATCCAGGCTTTTCTATTGGCTCGATACTCCACAGGCAAACGGGGAATGTTGGGTTCTTTGCCTTCCCGATGACAAGTAGTGGCAGGCGCTCCATGCCCGACATATTTGAAGCGAGAAGCACAGTGACCCTTTCCTTGCTCCTCTTCCCTCCAACGCACGGGTCACCCTTAAAGGTGATTGTTTTGTCCGGCAAGGCTTTGAAAAACAGTGCCGTTTCGTCGGCACTGAAGACGTCGGCAGGTTCATAACGAGCCAGGTACTGGAGAAGCTCGGTTGTCTTCCAGTCAGCAATGCAGCGTTCACCTACCGCTGCCTTCTCCCCACACACGTTTCTAAAGACTAATCCGTGCCTTTCTTTGAAGCGGGCGAACCATCCTTCAGACGCACTAAAAGATTCTATGTTCATTTTCTGTGCGTACCTGTCAGCTTGCTGACAGATCAGCGGGCCACTCAAAGGAAGCTGTCCATCACGCATATCTGTAATCCACCGTAGCAGTGCTTCTTCCAGTTTCGGATGCGCAGCCGTCCTTAGCCTTTTTCTCTTCCCGGTGAATTTGCCGCTGTCAAACGCTTCAAAAATTTTTTCTTTGTTTTTCACGTAGTCGCTTAGCATGCTTCTCTTGAGGCCATACTTTTTCATTACCTCTTGCCGAGAAATGCCTTCGTTCAGCTCCTTCAATATCTTTACTTTTCTTTCTAAATCATTTGCTGGCTGCTGTGGTCGTTTCGCTGGGGTGGCGGTCGCCATCACTATGAAGAACAACGGCGATGGCACAACGCACAAGCACAGTCGACGAACACAACGTACACCCACAACACAAAGAATGAAGCAGCGCTACAGGGGCACTGTAGCATAAGCGTAGCACTGTCACACGTGGCGTTGAACAGCAGAACAAACCGTCCCGTCGTCCTTGCAGCTTTCAGTAGATGCTGGATGGTCCCAGCGGCCCAAAGCCCCAAACCCATGCATCTGGTGGTGGCTGGCGCCACCTAGCCACTGCTCGCTCATTCACTATCATCATCGTCATTCTCGAGCTCCTCATGCAGCTTTCGTTCGGTTTCGGTTTCTTCAACTCTCCTGCAGTCTCCTGCCACGCCGTCGGTTACGGCAAGGAGTGTGTGCCTCCGAACCGCCGAGTATCGCGCTGCTTACTGGAAGTTGCGATAGCTTTCGGGAGTTGTCCGAGTTAACCGGTGCGCGGCTAAATTCCTCCGAGCTAACGAGCATTTCACACCATTGAACTATACACAGTTTTGCCGGGACCGCGCCGCGAGTCCGAGTTAACCGGATTTCCGAGTTAACGAGATCTGGATAAACGAGGTTTTACTGTATTGACATATAAATGAAACATCAGGGGCGGCAAAGGTCGTGATTTGTAAAGCTGATTTTTTGCAGAAAAGTGATTTTTTTTTCATGTTCACGGATTTTTCAGACCGTTTGATTGTTCAGACCATTTTCTGGGTCCCATTGAGTCTGAACAAATGGTCAGCGACTGTAACACAATATTCTGGTGGGCACTAAGTCACATAGGCTTCAACAGCAATGAGAGCAGACAAGTGTGCTGATCGAGCTCGCTGTAAAACTATTGAGAATATAAGCATGCCTCGTAAAGACTGCATGAAGGTAATGCAAAATAAACAAAAATTAATGGCAGTGTATGTAGAATAACCAAGAAAATAAGTCATGCCTCATAAAGTCCACAGGAGAAGGAAAATCGAACACACGTCAGCAGCGTTTTATAGAAGTGATAGTATGCCACCTTCATATTGAGCATGCACATCTTACACACAATTTTTTACCAATGAAACATAAACCCACACCTGTGAAGAATGCAGAGAGATTTGAACAGTCAACCACATTCTAATTGGATACCCAAAACCGAACTCTATAAATAGAGCATTTTAGTATTGTTTACTGTTGTGCCATACCATTCCACCCTGGCTTACTTTTAGGAGAAAGAGCAATCATAGACCAAACATGGGTTTTTAGTTTCCCAAAAGACGGAAAGTTTGTGACCAAACTAGGTTTTTAATGCATCCATTTTCTTGTTTGCAAGAAAGACTTAAACTTTGCTCTTGGAGCATGATAGCCTTCGTTGCTTATGTGCCATAAAACACAACACACTCAACACAGCCTCTGCTGATGTGTTAAAAAACATGATTAGCCTTGCAATGTATAGAATGTACTTCACAGTTAAGCGGATGTACTCGCATCGGTCGCCGCAATCTGAATGTGAGATTTGACACACTACCACTTATCAGCTAAACAAGAAGCATATGTAGCTTATTAGTGCAACCCTATCAATAGCACGTTATTGAGTGCCAGTTGCAGAAAGGGCTGCATAGATAGGGCTGAAATGGTCATGCCATACCCATAGATTTGCCCCTGAAACAATAAAGAATGGGATGTTTTGCTTGTCAAAGGAACGGGTGATATTTCTTTTATAAACAATACAGTCGACGACCGATTTTCTGGAAACCCAATTTTTCGGACATGCTTGATTATTCGGACTTTTTGCCAGCCCCAGGATATGCCTTATAAAGTCAATGTATTACGCGGCTCAAAATTTCGGGCACTCTAGGGAGGGCTATTCGATTTTTCGGACATTTCAAGTGTCAGCCGGGCCAACTGCCACACATTTTGAGCGGTGTCGCCGCCATCTTGTTTGTTTACTTTTTCCATCTATAACCTCGAAACCGGTGCCAGCCGTGTGTGCCGCTCCTCTGCTAAGCTGACACTGGATCGAGGCTATATTATTCGCCTAGCAGCTTCCGCTTCCGGAACAACGTCGCTGCTGGATTGCTTCCTTTTTTTTTTTTCTTTTAGCTTGATCACTTCGACTGTCTGTTCCTCTGTGTGTTTGCAGTGCCTTTCACGTGCGTTGCTGAGCATAGCGAGTAGGCCTAGCCATGATCGTCCTGCGTTCTGTCGCTACCGGGGCGCTACTGTGGCTGGCATTTAATTGTATCGGCTTCGGTTCTGAAGCTGTTCCAGATTTAAGGAGCTTTTTTTTTTCTTTTTTGCGTGCAACGCGGCAGTGAGAAGGCACTTGACGGAGTCGGTGTTGTGATCCAGTGGTTCGTAATGGAGAAGCAATCATCGATGTTGTCGTCGGCCTCGAAGGTACCCATGAAGCGAGGCAAGTACCTCACCATGTCGATGGCGAAGAAAGCGGCTATTGTGGAGCTCGCGGAAGGTGGCCAATCACAGGCAGACGTCGCGAAAGAGTTCCAGATTTCGAGACAAACCATTTTGGACTACATGAAGAACAAGCAGAAGATTTCGGAAGCAGCGGAGAAGTCGACTGGGTGTCATCAGAAGAATGTAAGCAAAGGCACCTACCCAAAGCTCGAGGAGGCCCTCATCCTATGGCTCAAGTCAACAGTGGCGAGCAAGGTTCCTGTCTCCTGTGGCCTCCTCAAACAAAAGCTGAGACGATGGCACTTCAAATGAACATTGAAGGTTTTTAAGGTGAGCGACTGCTGGCTACGAAATTTCAAGAAGCATTTCGACCCCAGTTTTAAAAAACTGTGCAGCGAAAGTGTAGCTGTTGATTTGAGTGTTGTCGCAGACTACCGCTCTGAGAAGCTGCAGTCGCTCTTACAAGAGTACTCGCCGAACGACACGTTCAACTACGACGAGACCGGACTTTTTTTTTATGCTTATGCCGGAGTAGACCCTTGCCTTTGCTGGTGACCTCGGCCATGGTAGAAAACACAGTAAGGAGCGGGTTACAGTTTTGGTCGTTAGCAACATGTCGGGGACAGAAAAACTGCCGATGGTCTTCATCGGCAAGTCGAAAGCCCCAAGGTGCTTCAAAGGTGTAAAGACCCTGCCTGTCTTGTATGAGGCTAACAAGAAGGCGTGGATAACGCAGCAGCTTTTTGAAAGCTATGTGTGAAAACTGGACCGTAAGTTTGACCAAGAAGGCTGCTGAGCTTTGTTGTTTGTTGACAACTGCACTGCACACGGGCACATTCACAACTTGAAGGCTGTGCGCGTCGAGTTTTTGCCACCGAACACGACAAGTGTCCTGCAGCCGATGGACCAAGGTGTGATCCAAAACCTCAAGGTGAACTATCGGTCACGCTTGCTCTCGTGTGTGGTGGTGTGTCTCGACAGTGGGAAAACCTACTGTGTCGATTTGCTTGGAGCACTTAGTATGTTCTCCGATGCGTGGAAGTCAGTGGCACCCTCAACGCTGCGCAATTGCTTCCACCACGCGGGATTTGTGCTGAAAGACGAGTCAGCTACTTTGGATGAGGAGAGCGTCGTCGAGCAGCTGTCTGGCAGTGAGCAGCTCGTTGACGACCTTCGCGCTGTGGGTGTCGAAATTCCATCGACCGTCTCGTTTTCAGAGTTCGCAGACGTGGACCACGAGTTAGAACTGTGCGCTGGGCTCACAGATGCCGAAATTATTCGTCAAGTGCTTGAAGAGTCGGAGAGCGACGACGATGGCGATTCACCTACAGCAGCGCAGCCAACGCAAGCTGAGCTGATGCAAGCGGACGCAACCCTTTCGTTGGCTTACGCAACATTACGACTTTTGCCGAAATTCAGGCAGACCTGTTATCACGGAAGCGGAGTGGGGTGCAGAAAAGCATTCACGACTTTTTCCTGCCTCAAGGTCAATAAATTGAGCTTTTTTGGTGCACATTTGGTTTTTCGGACATTTTCGCGGTCCGTTGAGAGTCCGAAAAATCGGTCGCCGACTTATTTATTACTTTTGTTATTTGTGACTGATGAACTCAACAATTTGCTTGCATTGCAACATTCTATTGTCTTGCACCTGTCGTGTAAATTTGGGCAAAAGGCGAATTCACCCCGGTTGATCCCAGGCATATAAAATTCGGATATATCATTTATATTGCTTATATTGAACAGTGAAAATATCTCCTTGAAAGATCTCATGGAAAAGTATGTTTTACTGAACCCATTTATAGAACTTCCGTTCAGTGGAGCATTTGTCATATCAAATGGTGTGCCACCGCACTGCAAGTTGTTCTTATCCAAATGGCCCTTCTACAAGCCTTTTCCTGCTGAGAGTGCTGTCTGCTACATGGCCTTAGGTGTCGTCTGGCAGCAGTAGCCATGTCTGGAGGCTATAGAATGGAAATTAGTAGTTGGGGATAGCTTTTGGTTTGGTGGTTCTATTTTCCATGAAACAGTGCTCCCACGTGGGGAAATCAGCATTTATGGCTGACCGAAGGTTCCTAGCAGCTCCTTCCAGGCCTGCTTTGCTTATTTTGCTGAGGGTATTGCAGAAACCAAGTGTACCTTGGCCTTAATGAAAGAGTGTGTTTATATTGTGCTGGTGACAAGATTACACCTTATATGAGAGGTGGGGGCTAGTTACGAAGCATCATTCACTGCAGCTTTAATGTGGGTTGTGCATCGCTGCTGAAAGTGCATCCCTAATGACTGTCCACCAGGTTCTTATTTCTAGGTTGTAGATAATCTTATTGCCATGTTTTATATACGAGATTTTGTGTTCTTCAATATATGTGAGCGGGCTTAGTGCTGAGTTGGCTACCACTGTAACTGTATAAATTTCTGATTAACTTTGTTCATACCCTGTGGCTTCTTTTTACTCGCAGGTTGCATCTCAGAATAACTACCTGTCACGTTCATGGTGGTTCCCGTTGTTCAGCTACTTTGAGAAGAATGTGGGCGGTGTGGTTCCACGTCAGTACGAGTGGCCGCTGCCGTGGCCCCGAAGGTGGTTGCCGCGCACTCGGATATCCTAGCACCGCACACAGGGTAGGCAGTTGTTTGGTTGCAGCACCATTGCAGCAACTTTTCAGTAGGGTTCAGTTCCGGGTAAAAAAGCCTCGAAACACCATCTCTTGAACCTACAGTGTTTCAAGGGAGAACAAAATTTTCTTAGATCCATAAAGGAAGGCTAATGTGTATGAAACATTTATTGTATGAGGCATTTATCATTAAATTAAAGAAGTTATTTGAGAAAGTACTTTATGAAGTTTTGTAGCATATGTTCATTATTAATATAAACAGCGCGAACACGAAGACAAGGGACAAGAAACAAGAAAGCCACAGTACATGCGCCGACTCACAACTAAGCCTAAGTCGTTTACTCCAAGGCCCGGACAAACAAACATGAAGAAAACGAAACAGTCACGTGAAAAAACCCCTGGGTTCACCTGCTGCATAAAAAATTACTTTAAAAAATCACTTAAAAAAGACACCTCTTTGCTTGAAAGAGCAAGAGACGTCTTGCTGACACACTTATTGTCCGTTGAAATAAAATACGATTCCACTATCTCTCTCGTTATCTTCTCTTTGTGGCGATATAAAATCTTAACACTGTCAAACTTAGGACAATAAGTGTGTCAGCAAGACGTTTCTTGCTCTTTCAAGCAAAGAGGTGTCTTTTTTAAGTGATTTTTTAAAGTAATTTTTTATGCAGCAGGTGAACCCAGGGGTTTTTTCATGTGACTGTTTCGTTTTCTTCATGTTTGTTTGTCTGGGCCTTGGAGTAAACGGCTTAGGCTTAGTTGTGAGTCAGCGCATGTACTGTGGCTTTCTTGTTTCTTGTCCCTTGCCTTCGTGTTCGCGCTGTTTATATTAATAATGAATAAGTACCAACTCGCCCAACAAAGTATCTTGGTAAGCCATATTTTTTGTAGCATATGAACTTGTCTTCTCAGTGTAGTGAAACAAGGTGTGCTTTAGCCAACAAAGGCAAACATGAAGTGATGTTTTGAATGCAGGGGAAATAGATTGCGCAGTCTTGTCAGATCGTACGGCTGCTCCGCTAACTTCATTAAAGCAGTGTTTGTCATCATTATTGCCATTTTAGTAATACTATGTACTGTGCATTGGAAGAGGAGTTGCTTATATTTTGCAGGGCTGTGCTCCTTCACTGCACCATGTATCGGAACAGTGTGCAACTGACCACTTCACTACAGTTGAATCCCGCTATAACGAAATTCACGGTGCACGAAAAAAAATTCGTTCTCGCGGAACTTCGTTATCGCAAAAATTTGACGTGAAACGCAGAAAGAATTGCCCAAGCAGCAGCAAAGGCGTTTAATGCCAAAAATCTGTAAGCTTGGTTTGCTTACGCTTCACGGCGAGCAACGCCGTCACGCGATTTTCGCACTCGGTCAGCAAACCCATTGCAACGTCGTCTCGGACAGCAACGAAATTCCTGATGACATCAAAAGCGTCCATCACCTGTACAGCGGTTGCCGCAGCCGGCGCTTCCTGTACGTCGTCGTCTTCTTCATCGGAAGAGTCCTTATCATTCCGGGCAGCTTTTATGATCTGCTCATCACTCACATCTTCGTGAACAACAACACAAGCGTCAGCGCCGATGTATTCGTCGAGCTCGAGATTAGGCGGCACGGTTCCTATTTCTCCCAGCGTTTTCCAGGCGGCCGCGATCCCCGG
The DNA here is from genome assembly GCF_055883805.1 of Amblyomma maculatum. NCBI lineage: Eukaryota > Metazoa > Arthropoda > Arachnida > Ixodida > Ixodidae > Amblyomma > Amblyomma maculatum. Next base: position 24,997,356 of record NC_139350.1, on the reverse strand, counting down.
AGCCGGTGACGCCTCTTCGTCGTCGTCTGTAACGCCTGGTGTTAGGCCAGCAGAGTGTACGGGTCGACCTTCGGCAAATCCGGCATGCCTGAAACAGTTCACAATTACTGAGCGCCCCAGTGTGCTCCAGGCAGCAGACATAATCTGCAGTGCCACGTACAAGTCCACCTTCGTGTCTCGGCCGGTTTCAGTGTTAAAAAGCAGCCGCTGAATTAACCTCCCGCGGTAAGCGCGCTTCAGGCTAAGAATCACGCCCTGATCGAGAGGCTGTAAGACAGACGTGCAATTGGGAGGGAAAAACCTCAGCTCCGTGTTAGTGAGCTTGACTTCGTCGGAGTGATGCGCTGAACAATTGTCCAAAAGCAAGCAAACTTTACGGCCCTGCCGCTTCATGTCGCGGTCGAATGCCATCATCCACTCGGTGAAAATAGCGCGGGTCATCCATGACTTGTTGTTCGCCTTGTACTGCACAGGTAGGCTACGAGTTCCTTTAAAACAGCGCGGCTTGGCACTTTTGCCTATGACTAACGGCGGACGCTTGTCCGAGCCATCCAAGTTTGTGCAAAGCAGCACTGTGATGCGTTTTTTGCTGTGTTTGCCGCCGTGACAGCGCTGCCCCTTGAAGTCGAGCGTCCTAGCCGGCAACATCTCGTAGAATAGCCCGGTCTCGTCGGCGTTGTAAATGTCTGCAGGCGCGAAGTTGCTTAAAATTCCGGCCATGTTACTCGCCTTCCAAGCAGCTGCTCCGTCCACGTCTGCTGACATTGACTCGCCGCACAACACTTTTCCAACGATGTTATGGCGGGCCTTGAAACGGTTTAGCCAGCCAATGCTGGCTTTAAAATCATCAATGCCAAGTAGGCATGCATAGTTCAAGGCTTTCTGCTGGACGATGCTTCCGGACAGGGGGACGTTGCTGGCTCGTGCTTCCACAAACCACGCATGCACTGCTTTGTCCAACTCTTCATGGAGGGGCCGCGTCACCTTTTTGTGCTTCGAGGATGTGCCTGAAGCAAGTGCCATTCTCACGCTGTCCTTATTGCCTAGAATCGTTGACAGCGAACTTGCAGGAATTCCGAAGTCTTCAGCAATTGCCGCTTTCTTCCTTCCGCTTTCTGCTTGGGCGATTATTTGAGCTTTTTGCTCAAGGGAAAGAGTTTTGCGTTTTTTCACTTGCGTTGCCATCGTGTCCTGCGGATGAAAACTCGTCGTTGTCGAAGAGAAAGGCAGCGAGTGAACAACGCGACCACGACACAAAGCCAAAATGGCGGAACTGCAATCACGTGATTTCATGCTTAATGTGGCTTTGGATTTGACTTGGACTTCTCGCCAATAAAACTTGTTTCGGTTTTGATTTTGAACGCGAAAATTTCGTTGAAGCGGAAACGCTCTGCAAAAATGGTTCGTTGTGCAGAGAAATTTAGGCCATTAATTCTTATAGGATACTCGCGGGGAATAAAAAATTATTCGTTGTCGCGGAAATTTCGTTGTGGCGGTATTCGTTGTGGCGGGATTCAACTGTAATGCAGTAATAGTTCATGCAGCACAAGCGCCAAACATTTGGCTTGGATATTTCCTTCTTTGGGATGGTGCACAAGGCATTTCTATGTGAGATTTATCGACACCTGTTAAATAACTTGCATAATTCAGTTTCTTCTCTCAGCTTGATAAGGATGACATGAAGTGAAAGGTCAATGAGGCATAGAAGAACTGCAGTGTGATAGTTGCTCCATCATCTTAATGCACGCCTACTGAACAGCCAGAATGACTGTGAATGAAAAAGCAGCTACGTATCAGGCTGCAGTTTCTTATGCATCATGTGCCCTAAATTAACCTTGACGTGATTACCATTTAGCTTTTGAAACTGAAACAGTATAGAAATAAAAAAGTAAAATAGGCAAATTAAATCATTACAGAAAAAAACTCACAACCAAAATTTGACCTGCCAAGTTATACAACTTCTTTACTTCATGTAGGTGTTCTCGAAACTGCTTCCTCTTTTGTCCTCGCTCTTTTTTATGCAGTGTGCACGGCAATGGAACATCTCAGTTTGACAGTCAAAAAGTTACAGAACGGGCAGACATCGGGTATCATTTTATGAAAGCAGTTGGATTTATCCCTGATGATTATATATTTTTTTTGTTGCCTGGTTGCTTCTGCTCTTATGCAGCATAATTTTTGTGCGAAGCAGTGATCGGAAAGTGAGCAGCCTCTTTGCTAGTAGGTGTCAAACTGGTACGTCTGGAGAGTGAAAAATGAAGGCTCCTTACTACAGCATTGTTCTAGGGGGTTGGGTGACAATTGCACTGCTTTCACACGGAGACATTGACTGCAGGATTCGTGACTACATGCAGGACTCGGTGCAAAAAAACAAGCACGTGAACAAGAAGGAATCTGTATTTTTGAATCTGTTTTCTTCCTTTAGACATGTGCGTTCATGCCCTCGTTTCACCGTACCTCAGGTGTATGTCAAATTTCGTTTGGTCCTTGATGATTTCCGGGGTCACGTGGGCACCTCTCAAATACTGATCTGCCTCATTTAAATAAAGTTGTTGGTTTAGCGCTTCATCCTGTCCTCCTTGTGCTTGTTTTTGTGCACCGAGTCCTGCAAGCATGGAAACAAACCATCTAGCCCAACATTAAGTATTGCTCAAGGACTCATGAGCAGCAGAATTAATCTTCAGTGTGGTTGAGAATTTGTGAGCTCATTTATGCTTGGATGCTGTCACTACTGGTATAGCCGTACAGAAACTTGCACACTGTGACAACCGTAGGCACAAAGCACTGCTTTTGTGATGACTGCTGTGGGCTTCCGAGGAAGGGCACTGCACGCAACAACATTGCTATGTTAACCAGCCTGCTCTTAGTGGATGCTGTGATGCCAGGGCTGCATCAGGGTTGTACAGTTCTTTTTGGGGCAATTTTTACACGCAATGCAATTGCTAGAATAGCTATCCAGGGGTCTATTTATTTGGGATGTTTTAATTGGCCACTATAATTTTCTTTTACCTTGCTTCAGTCAAACCCGAATATAACGAACTCGGATAGAGCGAATTATGTTTTATATCGAACACTCGAATTTCCGCTAGCATTATGCATATCAAATGTATTTTTTATAACGAACTACACATCAGATTTAGCGAACTCAGCGCGTGCGATCGGTCGCCAAACGCCCGTTAACGGGCGGGCCTTTGTGCCGGCTCCGAGTACTCTCCAGGCAGCCCACGCTGCCGGGCCGCAATACTTCTAGCGCATGTCGTTGTCAGATGGGAGGGGGATTGGCGATGGCTCCGTTCCCCAAGGTCTCACACAGCGCATACGTCGTCACGCACCCGCTAGGGTGCTTCTGCGCCGATTCCGCGTTGTCTCTAGGCGGCCTCGGCCCGTGCCGCGCTTCCGTAAAACGCAAGAGGGGCTCTCTACAGCAGCTTCCATGAGGGACCCTCCTGTACACATGCGCTGCCGTCTCCCGGAGTAGCGTGAGTAGCCTTTAAAATCCGCGCCATCGGCCAGCCTCTCTTTGCAGCGCTCCTATTCAGCAGCTGCCTACTATGTGATCAAAGACATGCGAGCAGCTCCGGACCTATTACGCTTCGAGAAAGAAGAAACACCGGCCAGAACTGGTTTCAAGTTTGGGCGAAGGGAAGGGGAGAGTCTTCGAAGGGAAGGCAGCCTCCGAACAACGAACGCGTCAGTGGCGCACTTTCCCGCATCCTAGGAGCTTTCTTTGTTTGCGTTTGCAAGTCGTGCTGCTGCTATCCTCACGATTCCGGACATGCCTATGTTGCTGCTGACTTGCATTCCAGCGCTACATCCTGCAAGATGACGACGAAGCAGCGGCGTGCCCTACCACTTTCCGACAAGCTGGAAATAATTCGCTGCGTTGGCCGTGGCGAAAAAAGTCCGACATTGCCGCGCATTTCAAAATTCCGCGGAGCACGTTAAGCACCATTTTGAAAAACCAGTCTGCCATCAGAGGCAATGCACAGGAACGACCAAATGGTGACGGTTTTCACCACCGCAAGCCGGCTTACGACCAAGTAGAGAAAGCGCTGTACCAATGGTTCTTGGACGTTCGCGCACGAAATCTGCCTGTCTCTGGCCCCATGCTGCAACAGAAGGCAAAAGATTTTGCCTTCGTCCTGGACGTCGAGGGATTTACGGTGGGCAGTGGTTGGCTCCAACGATTTAAAGACCGAGTGATGTTAAGTGCGTGTTCGGCAGGTAGAGAAGCAGAAGACGATGATCTGATGATGGTCAGGAGGAGATATATATTTACAGAAGCAAAATAGTATACATTGGCAAACTTTAAGTTACAGTAACAAGAGTCACACAGACAACTGCAACTTAAAACAAAATGGACTCTCACACAGAGAAGTCACTCTACAAGCCCTTACTTTTCTACCGAGCATTTCGGTTAAAGCCTAGGGACTGTAAATACATGCTAAGCACGGAGCCTTAATCTTGACTGACGAACATGGTCCGAGGACCGCTTTTTGATACCAGACATCAACAAAGACCCAAGGGCGGTTACCTTAGGTGATCCGCCCCGAAAATGAAGCAGCCAATCAAATTATTTAAAAACATGCCACAACCCCAGTGGGTTGGGAATAATCTCGGACCCAGGTCCTTAATTACGTCAAATAAAAATACAACATTCAAAACACACACTCTTTCCACTCGCTGGTCCCCAAACCCTCTCACACGGCGCCTGTCTTTGCCTCCCCTCCTCAGCGTGTTTGCGATGCGACCTTGCAGCTGGCGCCTTTGTAAAAGAAACGCCGCGGGGGATCTCGAGACTAGGCCACCCCGCCGTCCCGCTCGAGGAAAAGGGGGGGGGGGGGGGGGGCACTGTCCCAGACCAGTGTAGCGTCGCTGTTGCTCGCACCCGATGAGCCGCTGCGTGGGGGCTAAGTGCCGCGCCTATTGTCGCCTTCTACAGGGCGTTTAGTGAGCGCTTGGGGCAGGGCAAAATGGCTTCATTATCGGGGTCTCTCTGCCCCGATGTTTCGCGACACAGCGGGAGATCACTGGGCTGATTGCCTACATGGGAGGGCCGAGGGTCGCGCCTATTGTCGCCTTCTGCAGGACATTTAGTGAGCGCTTGTGGCAGTGCAAAAAGCTTCATTAACGGCGTCTCCCTGCACCCATGCTTGGCGCCACGGCAGGACATCGCTGGACGAGCCGGCCGTTAAGTGGTTCGCAGAAGCGCGCTACTGTTGTTCCCGGCTGATAATTGGATGCGTCTGTCGTTCGCTTCTTGGCGACGCCTCGGGGCGAAAGGACGAAACAAACCAGGCCTCCCGCGCGCCCCGCGAGCCCGCGCTCAAGAAAAGGGGAGAAAAGGAGATAAAAACAACAGCGCTCGCACCTTGGCCTCGGCGCGGGGGGGGTTCGACCGCCAGCTTGACTCCACGCGCGAGTCGCTTTTCAATGCGGCCTTACACGTTCCTCCCAAGAGGGTAAATGAGCTTGGAATCCGGTCATTTCAGCCTAATACAACAAAGGCCGCAACAACCCGCGAAGAAACAAAACATGTAAGACACTTCGCACGTGAATGGAACACCAAATGAATCTCGCGACACAAGATGGGTATACCACAAAACAAATCACACATTCGCATCGGCGGACCGGACAGTGTTCGTGAAAGTCCCGCGCGCGAGCAATTGGATGTCCTCACGCCAAGTTCACGCGCACTCCACCGTTCACATCACACATTGCACCGGGTACGCGGGAACATTCACGCGTCGCTGATAGGCCATGGCTCAAGCCTGTGCTTGCTCTACGCCCCAAGTCACATTGGGGACACGGGTTAACGCGTCGGCGTTACCATTGCTTGACCCTTTCCTGTGGGTCACCGTCACATTGTAGCGCTGTAGGGCCAGCGTCCATCGCGCGAGTTTTGCCCCATGAGGCGTACTAGTAGTGAGATAGGAGAGGGGGTTGTGGTCAGACACCACGTTAATTTCTGCCCCGTGCACCCAATGATCAAATTTCTTTAGTGCCCAGATAATGGCGAATGCTTCCCGCTCGATCGTAGACCAGCGGGTCTGCGTTGGCGTGAATCGGTGGCTGGCAAACGCTATCGGCCTTTCCCGTCCCTCGTCTCCCATCTGCGCCAAACAAGCCCCCGCTGCAACGTCGGACGCGTCGGTGAACAGCCAATATGGCCTTTTAATGTCGGGGGTGTTCAGCGATGCAGCTTCGCACAGAGCTACTTGAGCCTGTCGAGCGCGTTTTGCGCTTCCTGGCTCCACGGTATCGTGTTAGGTATACCTCTCCTCGTCAAAGACGTGAGTGGTGCGGCCACCTCGGCGTATCCTTCAACGTAATCGCGGTAGTAACCACATAACCCTAGCAGACTCCGTAGCTGTCTCTTTGTTGCGGGGGGCACGAGCCCACGAATGGCCGATATCTTTTCTGAGTCGGGCCCATGGGTTCCGCCTCCCACTATGTGTCCTAGGTACTTAATGTGGGCCTGTGCGACCTGACACTTTTCCCGGCTCACTTTAAGCTTGGCGTCGCACAACAAATCAAAAATTATTTCTAAGTGCCGCAAGTGTTCAGTCCACAAGGAAGAGAAAATGGCGATGTCATCGAGGTATGCGGCCGCATAAGCCTGATGTTTCGAGAGGAGGGTGTTCATTATCCGCTGAAAGGTGGCCGCGGCGTTCTTTAGCCCGAACGGCATGACGCGCCAAGCATATTGTCCCTCGTGAGTTACGAAGGCTATCAGATGTTGGCTCTCCGGAGCTACCGGCACCTGCCAGTATCCGCGTCGCAAGTCGATAAGAGTGATATACCTAGCGCGGCCCACCCTCATGATGAGCTCTTTAGGGGGTGACATTGAAAAGGCATCCGTGCGCGTCGCTGCGTTTAAAGCGCGATAGTCAACACACATGCACACCAATCCATCCTTACCCACGCATACAACGGGATGGGCGCAGTCGCTTTCCACCGGATACACCAGCCCGAGGTCTAGCAACTCGTTTACCTCGCGGCTCACCTCACTCCTTAATAACTCTGGCACGCGATATGGGAAAGTGCGTTTGAGCTGGTGGCCTTTGTGCAGCTCTATCTTATGTGCCCCAACTCGTGCGACTCCCGGCGTTTCGCTGAACAAATCAGCGTAAGCAGCTAACACCTCCGAGATCTCGAGGCGGTCCTGAGTAGGTAGGTGTGCGAGTTTCTCCGCATCTATCAGACAACCACCACATCTCTCAGGCACAGACCGAGGGGTGTACTCGATTTCACCAAACTCCTCGTCTTCCTCGAAAACTACTCCGACATGGCTGACAAGTGCGTAGTAGGGTTGCAGCCGGTTCGCATGCACTATCGCTGTAGCCCTTTTTCCCTTGTCGATTCTGTACGAGTTCTGCCTCTCTTGCGCGGTTACGACGAATGGACCGAGCCATTTGGGGGCCATTTTACTGCCAGGGTCTGTGTCAAAGAGCAATACTTGGTCTCCGACGACAAACGTCTTGCTCCGTGCGCGCCTGTTATACGCCTGCGCGTAGCTCCCCTGACGTGCGCTCGACGTCAAACCCGCTACTTCTGCTGCTACTTCTAGCTGCTCGCGTAGCTGTCGCAAATACTTCGCGGGTTCTTCCCTGAGTGTGTTCGGGAGGGGTTGCTGGCCTGTCCATGTTCGCTGCAGAATTGCTAGCGGTCCGATAGGGTTTCTACCGAATAAGAGCCGGAACGGCGCCACGCCTGTAGTGTCATGGGGGACCTCCCTGTACGCCCAGAGAACGAACGGGACCAGTCTATCCCAGTTCTTGGGATCTTTCTCAATAACATGGAACAACATGTTCTTCAAAACGCGGTTCCACCTTTCCACTGTCCCGTTGCTCTCCGGATGCTCAGGAGCTGAAAAACGCGGTGCACATCCCAGTCTTGCTAACATCTCACACGTCAGCTGCGCCGTGAAGTTCGTTCCCTGATCTGAACAGACTACCTCAGGTATGCCTGTGCGGCTGAAAATCGTAAGCAAGGCGTCGCATGTTGCCCTAGCAGTTAGGGATCGCAAACAGACTACCCCCGGCCACCGCGTGCACAAGTCAACAAGGCAGAGAGCGTACCTATGACCCCTGCTCGACGGAACATCGAGCGGCCCGATTATATCGACATTTACGACCTGAAACGGATGGTCGGTTCTGGTGAGAGGTGTGATGGGAACCCTATCTTTAATTCGCCTGTCTGAGCGGACTTGACAGCCGTGACATGTCCTGCAGTGTCGCGTTACGTCCCCTTCTAAGCCTGGCCAGAAAAAGCTGTACTTAATTCTGGTCTTTGTCTTCCGTGGCCCCAAATGGCCTCCCCAAAGGGACTCATGCGCAAGGCAGAGCACCTCTTCACGCCTGCTAAGGGGGAGCACAGGCTGCTTCACTTTGCTACCGGAGATCGAGTCCCAGTGATACAACAAGCCATCTGAAACAAACATGCCTGCCTTCCCTGCCTTTGCGTCAGCCCACGCTTTCTTTAAGGTTTCGTCTGATACTTGGTCGGATCTGAATACCTGGCGCTGTTTTAGGGCTGCGTCCGCGTCATCCTGGATCGAGATTACATCTTCCTTCTCGCTTTCTTCCAGATCTACTTCACAGGGCTGTTCCCTCGCCACACCCTGCTCACCACTCATTAGTTTGTCTGCCTCAGGCCCCGCCGCTTGCTCCTCGTGTGATGTAGAGCTCAGCTTTGCGCTCTGCTCCGCCATGGTGACAGACGCGTTAACTGCTTCAGACAGAGGGCAGGCCTTATTCATAACAAGTGCCTCGTAACGACTGTCTATCTCCGAAAGCAGTTCCCAATCCTCCCTGGAGAGCAAACAATCCACTCCCTCCGCCAGCTTATCAGAAAGCGCGCATACAATGTCTACTGCCTCGGGCCCTGCTATGTGTGCGGTGGGCCGCCTGATGCTTACCGCAAGAGTGACCAGTTTTGCGTTAACCATCTCCCCAAAAGCCGAAACTAGCTTTATCGAGCCGGATGGCTCCCGACATATACTTGGCACGAGGCCTTCCCTAACCACGGTTATCTCGCTACCGGTATCAATTATAGCTGTCGCCAGTATCCCTGCACACTCAATCTCCACCTGCTGTAGCTTCGATTTGCGTACCTCGTCGAACGACTGGGGCATTTTCATCTCTGCTACTAGGGTTGTCTGGGTGGTTACTGACGCCGGTGTTTCGCATGTCTCTACGTTGGCTACAGTTACTTTTTGAGCTCGAGCGCGTTTCTCCTTCTGCACGTTTTGTGAAGCGCGAGGGCATTCCTTGGCTCGGTGGCCAGATGCGCGGCACTCATAACACTGAATTGGCCGTTTGCTATCATTGTTCGCCGCTTGCGGGGGTCCCTTCAGTTTTTCCGCATACACAAAAATTTGTTTCGCTGCGCGCCCCTTGCCCTTAGCCTGTTCGAACGTTTGGAAAACGTCGGATATTTAATCCGGTTTTAGCCACCTCTCCTCCTCACGAAGACGCACATACTCTAAGCCCTCAGGGCTCGAGCTACCCTTTATGCGATCTGCGATGATCAATGATACTAGGTCGTCTTTGGTTTCTACGTCCCGTGACCGAAGGTAGTACTGAAAGTACGTCTTAGTGCGCGAGGTGAACTGCGCCCAAGTTTCATCGCGGCGTTTCGTTGTGCGCTCAAAGCGTTCAAGGTATTCTGAGGGGTTAAGCCTCAGCTCCTTTAAACCGGCTCTTTTTACCGACTACTAGCTGCCACACTCATCGTCCCCGAGGTTACGGAGAAGGTACCTAACACGCTCAGCTAGTGCTGGCATGATTAAGTGAACGTGGCTTTCGTTTGGCACCTTGTACGTCGTGAAAATTCTCTCGACTTCCTCGAACCATAATGGCACGTCCACGTCACACGGCAGCTTCAGTCCCTTAAGGACTTTAGCGCATTGGGAGACTGGATCGGGCCCCATTCGACGCTGATCGGCAATGTCTGACCTTACAGACGTCTGACGTCTGCCCGCTTCCCGCTATCGCCATTGCAACCGCTGGATCTAGCCCAAGTTTCTGTAACTCTAGGCGTTCCTGTGACAGAATTTTCAATTTTTCCAGCTCAAAATTTAGTTCCATGCGACAAATTGCAACCGCATCGGATACCGACATCTCCGCTACTTCACGTAGCGCTCCTGCTACAGGCTGAGTTGTCGCTTGCTGCGACTGCTTGCTGTCATCTGTTATATCTCCCCCTGTCTCTCTCTCGCCTACGCTCGCCATCATGCTCCGTGTTAAAACCATACGCCACTTTACACTTGAGCCATAGCCACTTCAACAAAGCGCAAGAAATCCCGCTTACCCGTGCTGGTGTCGCCAGTTGGGGCCTCCGTCCCTTGGTGCCGCAGCCTCGTCGGAGTCCTTCCCCAGAACGCTGCCTCTGGTTCAGGGCCTGGATCACCTTGCTGCTTCTGGCTGGACGTGCGGACGCTTGTTGCCTAGTGGGTTTCCAGGGCCTGGGTGCTCTGGGTGATGCTCGTGGTCGCTGGTTGCCGAACCCTGTCGTGCTGCGCCAGTGATGTTAAGTTCGTGTTCGGCAGGTAGAGAAGCAGAAGACGATGATCTGATGATGGTCAGGAGGAAATATATATTTACAGAAGCAAAATAGTATACATTGGCAAACTTTAAGTTACAGTAACAAGAGTCACACAGACAACTGCAACTTAAAACAAAATAGACTCTCACACAGAGAAGTCACTCTACAAGCCCTTACTTTTCTACCGAGCATTTCGGTTAAAGCCTAGGGACTGTAAATACGTGCTAAGCACGGAGCCTTAATCTTGACTGACGAACATGGTCCGAGGACCGCTTTTTGATACCAGACATCAACAAAGACCCAAGGGCGGTCACCTTAGGTGATCCGCCCCGAAAATGAAGCAGCCAATCAAATTATTTAAAAACATGCCACAACCCCAGTGGGTTGGGAATAATCTCGAACCCAGGTCCTTAACCCTTTCACTGTCGGCTGTTTCTGACCGGGACACACCCCCAGTGTCGGCTTGGTTTCAGAGAACGAGCATATCAGGGAATGAGCATAAAGATTTATTTTGCATTATGATGGGCATTCAAATAAATTAGTCAATGCAATTTGCACATTTCAGTGTTCTGCAGGTGTTTAAATAAACATCATCATCATCAGTCTGACTATAAATGATATATGATAAAATAAAAAAAACACTCAATACTTCTTCAGAGTGTGGTAGATCCTGAGTCCGAATCCGAGCTTGGCTGGTAATCAGAACCCGAAGAGCCATCGCTTCAGTCAGCCGTCGAAGGTCCCGCGCGGTCCGCCATCCGAAAGTAAGCGGGCGCGGAGGGCGCACATTCAGTGGCCAGCACAAGGGGGAGAAACGGCGCGTAGTGAAGTCGAAAGAGAAAAAGATGGAAAGAGGCTAAAACACTCATGTGCTGCTGCTGCTAACGGCAAGCTGTCCTCAAGCGAGGGCGCGTGGAGAGAGCAAATGCAGCAATCGAGTCGTATGTCAGTCGGAGAGAGGCAATCACGTGCGGCCCTGAACTTGCCACGCCGTAGCGGAAGTGCGACAAAGAATAAAAATAAAAACCTCCAAACCTGCCGCAGATGGCAGAACAAACTTTGAACCCATAACCGCACGCGCGCGCCGAAGGTATGCTCGCTTGAGAGAGTAGTGTCAAGGAGCGACCACGCCCCCTCCCACGAGCAAAGAACGGGCGGGCGCGGTCGCACCATACTCTTCCATATGTGTCATATCGGCGCGGAGCGAGTCAACGTTTAGCGAGTATATCAGCTTGTAGAAAGATTCAACAGATGGCGGAGCAAGTCCAAGCGCGGTAGCTTTACGGTGAGGCGCGAAGATTTGAACGCAAGATAGAATACGTACGGGTACGTTATTGACACTGCGGGGAGGAAACGCGAATACGTACTGGTACGTTCGTGACAGTGAAAGGGTTAATTACGTCAAATAAAAATACAACATTCAAAACACACACTCTTTCCACTCGCTGGTCCCCAAACCCTCTCACACGGCGCCTGTCTTTGCCTCCCCTCCTCAGCGTGTTTGCGACGCAACCTTGCAGCTGGCGCCTTTGTGAAAGAAACGCCGCGGGGGATCTCGAGACTAGGCCACCCCGCCGTCCCGTTCGAGGAAAAGGGGGGGGGCACTGTCCCAGAGCAGTGTAGCGTCGCTGTTGCTCGCACCCGATGAGCCGCTGCGTGGGGGCTAAGTGCCGCGCCTATTGTCGCCTTCTACAGGGCGTTTAGTGAGCGCTTGGGGCAGGGCAAAATGGCTTCATTATCGGGGTCTCTCTGCCCCGATGTTTCGCGACACAGCGGGAGATCGCTGGGCTGATTGCCTACTTGGGAGGGCCGAGGGTCGCGCCTATTGTCGCCTTCTGCAGGACATTTAGTGAGCGCTTGTGGCAGTGCAAAAAGCTTCATTAACGGCGTCTCCCTGCACCCATGCTTGGCGCCACGGCGGGACATCGCTGGACGAGCCGGCCGTTAAGTGGTTCGCAGAAGCGTGCCACTGTTGTTCCCAGCTGATAATTGGATGCGTCTGTCGTTCGCTTCTTGGCGACGCCTCGGGGCGAAAGGACGAAACAAACCAGGCCTCCCACGCGCCCCGCGAGCCCGCGCCCAAGAAAAGGGGAGAAAAGGAGAAAAAAACAACAGCGCTCGCTCTTTGGACTCGGCGCGTGAGGGGTTCGACCGCCAGCTTGAATCCACGCGCGAGTCGCTTTTCAATGCGGCCTTACAGACCGCTACTCCATCACCGGCAAGGTGGTTGCAGGTGAAAGCCAAGCAGTGGACGCTGAGAGTACTGAGAAGTGGGGGCAAGACGTGTGGCGTGCTGTCACGGAGAGATACGAACCGTGCAATATTTTTAACACCGACGAGACTGCCTTGTTTTGGCAACTGCTGCCGAGCAGAACCTTGGCGGTAAAAAATGAGAAGTGCCATGGTGGTAAACTGAATAAGGCCCGAGTCACCGTTCTTCTCACGACAAACATGGACGGTTCGTCAAAGCTGCGGCCGCTTGTCATAGGCAAGTTCAAGTCATCTATGTGCCTGCGAGGATGCACTTCACTCCCAGTCACATACAGTCGAACCTCGTTATAACGAACACGGATACAGCGAATTATCGGATATAACGAAGTAAAAGCAAAGTTTGGTTGGCTGTGCTTTATTTCTATGGGAGTTTTATCTGTATAACGAAATGAAAGACTGAAAATCTGACACTAAATCGGTTATAACGAAGCATATTTCATATTCACATAACTCAAAATCCGCAAAGAAGCAAAAAAAAAAAGAAATTTCAAAACGCTAAATTTCGGTTTTATCAATCGCCTCCACCTAAAATGTGTTTGAATCACCCGCGCTTTCGCACGCCACGCCATCTAGGGACCGCGAATGAATCTAGCATCAACGGCTGCCTGGCATGTGACCTGCACGTGATCAAACCACCGCCCGCGTGCCCCTGCCCCTACTTTTTTCCGACCCGCGCGTGTGCTCACTTTCCTCGAGGTCGTGCCGTCGTCTTGCAGCATGGCGGCGCCGAAACGCAAAGCAGTTTCTCTTGAAACAACGATAAAAATATTCAGGGCGGTCGACAGCAGGCGCAAGAAGAAAGAGATTGCCGCAGACTTCGGCGTTGCGCCTAGCACTCTGTCAATCATACTGAGCGCAAGGCAGAAGATAGAAAACGTGCTCTCTGCAGGCGCCGTGAAGAACGACAGGAAGCGCGTCAGGTATTGTCACCACCAGGATGTTGAAGATGCCTTGTTCGCGTGGTTCAAGGACGTTAGAGCACGCAACCTGCCTCTGTCTGGTGCCGTGCTTCAAATGAAGGCAAGAAGTCTCGCTTGCGTCTTAGGCCACGATGACTTCTATGCAAGCAGTGGCTGGCTGCAGCGATTTAAAGACCGCCACCAGATTGTTTGCCACACCTTGTCGGGCGAAGAAGCAGCCGTCGATGTAGAGAACTGCGAGAAGTGGGCAGAAAGCTTCCGCATGCAGCTGGATGGCTACGAGATGCGCGATGTCTACAACGTGGACGAGACTGCGCTTTTTTTTTAAGCTGCTCCCGGAAAGGTCACTCGTTGCGAAGAACGGACTGTGCTGAGGAGGCAAGAAAAGCAAAGACCGCGTCACCGTTGTTGTTTGTGTCAACATGGATGGGTCAGATAAAAGGCGGCTAACTGTTATTGGTAAATCTGCTCGCCCCAGGTGCCTGCGCAACGCCCGGAATGTCCAAGCGGACTATCGCTCGAACAAAAAGGCGTGGATGACGTCGTCACTTTTTGAAGCATGGCTGAAGGCGTTCGACAAAGACATGGCAGAGCAGCACAAGAAAGTGCTCCTTATATTGGACAACTGCTCTGCCCATAAGGTGCCTGTACCACTTGAAGCGGTCCGCCTAGTTTTTTTGCTGCCAAACTTGACCTCAGTGCTGCAGCCATTAGACAGGGGCATCATTCGCTCACTAAAATGCTGCTACCGAAAGCGATTGGTTACGCAGCTCGTATTTGACATAGACAGGGGCATATCAACGGCCATAAACCTCAAAACTATGCTGGACATGCTGTACGGTGCATGGAACGAAGTGGCACAGTCGACAATAAGAAATTGCTTTGTTGATGCTGGCCTAGCCCCATCCACCAGCGAGACTGAGCCCAACGACGCCCACGATTCTGAAGGTGAAGCGGACAATCTCGACGAGACGACATGGCGTCAACTGGTGGTTCCGAATGTTACGTTCGAGGACATTATTGCTGCCGATGACAACTTGGCTGTGGCACCCGAATTGACCGACCAAGAAATTGTCGATCAGCTGCTTCCTACAGATGATGCTACGAGCAGCGATGAGAGTGAAGGCGAAGAAGGCGAAGAGCGAGCTCTCAGCAGCACCGAGGCCGCCGATATGGCGAGGAAATTGAGAAGGTACCTTGAGAATCTACCTGTGGCCAAATCAGCTGACATTGGGAAAGCGCTGCACAGTGTCGATTTCGTTGAGAAATTTATTCTATCGAATAGTGTGAAGTGCCGCCAAATGAAGATTACGTCGTTTTTTAAATAAATCAGTTCTGCGTGGCCTAAATCCCGATTTGTGTGCTCATTTTTGCTTGGCAGTGCAAAATGAAAGGTAAGGTTTCGCGTGCTTATACCACGCTTTAAAGAAAAAAAATGCTTTTTTTTTCAGCTCTGTGCTTTTCATTTTAGGGTAGCCTTTACTTGGGTTTATGAACAGAATTTTTTTTTTGTAGGAATTTGTGTGTACTTTTGCAACAAATATCGGATATAACGAACGAATTTCCGCGCAAAATGAGACTTCGTTATAACGAGATTTGACTGTACAACTAAAATTCTAAGGCCTCGATGACCAGAACGTTGTTCGAAGTGTGGCTGCATGGCTGGGACGAGGAACTTGCAACGAGCGGGCGCAAGATTTGCCTCCTCCTCCTTGATAACTGTTCTACGCACCACTGCGGCGTCACGCTCAAGAACATCGAGCCTTGTTTCCTGCCACTGAACGCAACAGCGGTTTTGCAGCCCCTCGATCGGGGGATCATCCGCGCTTTCAAACTGGGCTACAGGAAACGCGTCGTTGAGTGGCTGTTGGTGTAATCGCGGGTTAACAGCGAGCTCAAGATTAATTTGCTGGCCGCAATAGAAATGATTAACTGTGCCTGGCAAGATGTGACGCAATCCACAATCCGCAACTGCTTTCACCATACTTGACTATGTCGAGAGGATGCAGAAGCTGCTAGTGAAGCGTGCACTGTGCAAGATGACAGCAATGTTGCCACGCTGTGGGAAGAACTTGCTGATGTTCTGGACGCTGTGCCCGAAGAAGTTGCCCTGGAGGATTTTCTCACTGTTGACGACAACGTAGCCGTGACAGCGAGCCCGTTGGACTCGAAAATTGTTGCCGACATGCTGGCATCTGGTGCGAACGAGGAGACCGAGGAGCCGCCGCCGGAAGATGATTGCCCTCGCCCAATGTTGCACGAAGCCCTCGCTGCTGCCGATCTGCTGCGTCGATACTGCTCCGTAATACAGGGAAGCGGACTGGAGTTTGTGGAAATGATGTCGCGTTTGGAAAGTGCGATTCTCGCTGATAGAGTTAAAACGCAGTGTTCAGGCGAAGATCACTGCCTTCTGCAAATAAGTGAGCATTTATCTGCAATAAATTTCTTTTGTAGATTCATGGTGAGCGGCACGGATTTTTCTTTAGTCAGTGCATTTTCGCTGCGCTGTTCTGGACATCATGTATAACGAATTTGGTACTGAAGTTCGTAGTTCATTATAAACGGGTTCGGTTATAGCGAAATACTTTATATAGCGAACAAATCTCGTTGAATTACGCAGTTCGTTATAACCGGATTTGACTGTATAGGATCCGGGTGGGCTTGGGAGCACCGTGCTGCATTTTTATCACTATTCGTTACTAGTTAAAAGTTTCTGCTTGGCGTGTGCAGCCGTAGAGTGCCGATTTCATGGAGAAATGGTCTTCAATGAACCTCGGTATAGTTGAACCTCAACATAACATAGGTGTAGTTTCGGGGAAAAAAACTGTTATATTGCAAACTTCGCTCCATCGAGGTTTTTGTCTTCCAGTGGCGCAAATGATATCTTTCATCCACAAAACATTCCTGTTCCACTTTATTTTACCTACAGGCATCCGTGAGGCTAATACAGGCAATTTAAGAAGCAGCAAGCAAGACAAGCTGGGAGAGTAGCACAATAACGCTTCGGTAACTTGAAAACCACTTATCACAAATAGTCGCGTTCGTGTAGGTTTTCTGCGGAGTCAAGCAGCTCCCTACAGGCATTGTGTATTTAGATATAATCTTCGAAGTATTTTTTGTGGAAATTATGGATCTCGAAATCTTGATTGGTGGCTGGAGGTATAATTCCATCACTGACAATTGTCACTAGTTTTGCATTTTAATGCAGTGACTATTGCAGAGCAGGCAGTAGGCGCTTTCACTGAATAAGAAACTGAACGGTGCTGTGGGAATCTATTAATGGTGTCAAGCAACCCTGCGACCTGTCACGTGCTCTTGCAGGCTGATCGGAACAAGACATGCAAGCAGCAGGTCGCTGCAAAATAGTGCGGCTGGTTTGGTTTGCTTCATCTAGCTTTGGTGGACCGCAGGCTGGTTTCAGGCATATTGACCATGGGAGCCATTGATGCATACACTGGACGTGATTTAACGGCTGTTGACTGTGTGTGCACTTCACAGGATCGAAGTGCAATGAGACGAGTGCAATCACGACATTTAACCTCCCAAACTAACATCAGCTGTAAAAGGTGCCGTAGCACAGGGCTCCAGAATTTTCAACTGGTGGGGTTTTTATCTTGCAGTGATATCTTAGTAGAACGAGAGGAAGATGGCTGCACGGTATGAAAGAACACTGAAAATAAGGGTAGGGGGAGGGGGGAGCCTCAGTTCGCAAGTCAAGCCAACTTTTCGACATGTAGACTTGTCTTCGTCTTCGCTGCCCAGAAGTTTCTGATGCTGCACAATTCCCCACCGGATTTAGAAAAAAAATATTAGCTGTGGTTTAGCGCGTGATTAAACCTTGAGTCATGCAAGAGCAATCTGCATGGCTACGCTTACGTTCAGCTTGAAAGTAAAGACATAGCTTTTGCGCATAGTAGTTTGCTCTATGGTTTAAGCTTTATGTATGTCATAGGGGGCACTTTTGACCACTAAAGCTAGATGAGGCAAAAGCCTCTATTGCGCGGTGGTCCGAAGCCTTCCACTACGGCACCTCTTTTTCTGTTTTCACTCCCACCTTCGCGATGACGCGCTAGCGTAAGCTACCAGCCAACATATAAAGACCGCTTTAACCAAGCCGTATGAACGTGCCTGCGTGGCCTAGGGATAACGTAAATGCAAGGGTCTTGGCAGGCTGATTCTGGTATCATCCTCCCATATGAAAGGATAGGCTCGAGTTGGCAGCTCCTGCCAAACGTAATGTCAAGAAGCCCTATGTCCAGTTAGTGCTCGGCCATGTTAGCTGCCAGCTACCGCCACCCACGACTTCTTTCTTCACTCTTAGGACAGGCACAGACAGGCACAGCGAAATGGTGAGACTGGCCAATGTAGCTCTCGCTACAAAAATCCTCTTGTCGATGGAATAGCATAAACAGGTTTTGGGTTTGACCTGATGCCAGTGAATACCTCTGGAAATCCACTTCCTCGCCAGAACAGGATTTGGCCACCCTCTTGCAGTGATTGGCCACAACCTCCTATGAGTACTCCAATAAGCCCCGGCCTTCAGTCCCCAATGCCTGTGGAGCAACTTACCACAGCGGCGGTCAAAACTGTGACATAGCGGATGGTGCTAAGAATCTGTCTTCGGACAGGCAGCCATTGGAAACTGACCCTAGCTATGTTTAATGTGAGAACACTAACTAGTGAGACTATTTTAACAATGCTGTTCAAAGAACTAGTGGGTATGAAATAAGATATATTAGGGCCTAATGAAGTTACGAAGCCAAATTAGGCATATACTCTACGAAAGCGTGGGCGTGAGTTTTGTTATTGAAGTTTACTTGAAATGTTTTGAAGTGTTTGAAGTGTTTTACGTGAAGGTTATTGAAGTGTTTTGTTATTGAAGATGAGAACTAGGAGTAAGGTTTCTTGTTAGTAAACATATACAATGGAACCTCGGTAATATGAATCTCACGGGGTCGTGGAAAAATTTGTATCATCCGAACATTCGTATCATCAAAAATGGAAGAAAGTAAGTGTGCAGAAGCATGGGAAAGGCAGGCGCGAAGATCTCTTTAGGTTCGAGAAGGTTTATTACAGTCACGCGGTCACAGCTCCGCACTCGCGGCACACACATCGCGGTGCGATCACGTCGGCGACATGCGGGCCGCGTGCCTCTGCAGATTTCTCGTGGCGCATACAACCCAACGAGATGGTGCCGATGAGCACTGCTCACGATGAGTACAGTGCGACCGCTAGTCTGCGATGTGCAGCCCGTGTGCACCCGCCGCGTACGCTGCCAATTACTACTCACAGCTGCGCGCCGCTGCGAACTTTTCACGGCGTGGAAAATGATCGCAATGCTGCCAATATGTGGTCCGCCCGCCTCGGCTTACTTCTCGCGGTGTTGGTTACACTCCATTCTTAATATTTAAAGGTGCGAATAACACGATACAAACAGAGTGAAGACAATGGGACAAAACGCCACTTACTACTAGTTTATTGAACTCATGAAGCATACATATATAGTCTTTATCATCACATGCGCAGACACGTCACCTAATATCAAATTTAACATGATAACCCACGCTCAAGAAATTTCTTTTCCACCATCTACAACGCAATTGATGTGTCACTTATGCCTGAGCTGGCTTTCTTTTTGATATAAAAGACTTCGATCAGTTCCCTGTTCCCATTATCAGTTTCCATTTTACATCAAAAAGAAACCTAGCTCATGCACAAGTCACAAATCAATTGCCTTGTACAGGGTGATCCACTTCTAGCTATAACACGGCCACTGCTTTCAAAGCATCATTGCGTCCTACCCGGCCATTCCATAAAGCTAGGCGGCAGGCCATGCGAAGCATCACCTCCGCGTCCCACTGTGCATATATCGCTTTGCTTAGATAAGCACCTGCATCCAACGCAGTGCTGCTTTGAAAGCAGTGACCTTGTGATAGCTAGAAGTGGATCACCCTGTACATGGCAGAAGAGAAATTTCTTGAACATGGGTTATCATGTTTAATTTGATTTAGGTGACGTGTCTGCACATGTGACGAAAAAGCCTATATATGTATGTTTCATGTGTTCAATAAACTAGTTGAAAGTGATGCTTCGTCCTGTCGTCTTCACTGTGTTTGTCTCGTGTTATTTGCACCTTTAAATATTGACAGTGTAGGGAGTGTGCATTTGCCATCTATGAGGATTCTCACAATGTGAGGCCTTGTGGTGTGCACAACTCTATGAAGAAGGTCCCAAACCACTTTTGTTGTAGTTTCCCTAGATATTTGTCTGCTTCTGACTTTTCATTGTAAAAATGAATACGATTAGCAGAGTAATGCCAAACTCCATAATGTATTCACTCTATGTGGATGACCTTTAAATAGCCTACACATTGTGCAACATGTCCACATGTAAGAGGCAGGTCCAATTAACAATAAATAAGCTAACAAAATGGGCCAGTGATAATGGGTTTAAATTTTCTCCGCAGAAGACAGTGACAGTTATGTTCTCTCTCAAACGAGGCATACAGCCCAACCCTACCTTACACCTAAATAAAATCAAACTGCCTGTAAACAATAACCACAAATTCAAATTACTTTTGTCAAAAGACTCACTTTTCTCCCCCACATACAAGCACTAAACCTCCAAATCCCTAAACATCCTGAAGGTCCTCTCACATAAACGTTGGGGATCTGATAGGGCATGCCTTTTGCATAGTCGACAACCGATTTTTCGGACTCTCAACGGACAACGAAAATGTCTGAAAAATCGGGCTGTTCGAAAAAACAAATGTGCACCAAAAAAGCTAAATTTATTGCCTATTATTCACTTTGAGGCCGGAAAAAGTCATGAATGCTTTTCTGCACCACGCTCCGCTTCCGTGCTAACAGGTCCACCTGAATTTCGCTTGCATCAGCTCAGCTTGCGTCGGCTGCGCTGCTGCAGGGGAGTCGTCATCGTCGCTCTCAGACTCCACAAGCACTTGGCGAATAATTCCTGCATCTATGAGCCCAGCGCACAGTTCCAACTGGTGGTCCACGTCTGTGAACTCTAAAAACGAGACGGCCAATGGAATTTTGACACCAGCAGTGCGAAGGTCGTAAATGAACAGCTCACTGCTTGACAGCTGCTCGACGATGCTCTCCTCATCCAAGGCTGCCGACTCGTCATTCAGCGAAAAGCCCGCGTGACGGAAGCAGTTGCGCAGCGTTGTGGGTGCTACAGACTTCCATGCATCTGCGAGGGTACTAAGTGCTCCAAGCAGATCGACAGAGTAGGTTTTCCCACTGCCGAGGCACACCACAATCACCAACCACTGAATCACAACACAGACTCCGTTGAGTGCCTTCTCGCTACTGCGTTGCACAAAAAAAAAAAGGAATTTCTTATAAAATCTGGAAACAGGTTCTTGAAAAATTGAAGTCGATTCAATTAAATGCGAGCCACAGTAGCAACAGAACGTAGTTCTCGCATAGACCATGGCTAGGCCTACTCGCTACGCTCGGCAACGCACGTGAAACACACGGCAAACACACAGAGGAACTGGTAGTCAAAGCTATCACGCTAAAAGAAAAAAAAAATAGTCCGGTGGTGAGCAGTGACGGCAGCGACGTCCCAGAAACGGAAGCTGCTAGGCAAATAATATACTCAATCCAGCGTGTTTTGCTGAGGAGCGGCAGGCAAGGCCTGCACAGGTTTCGAGGCTATCGAAGGAAAAAGTAAACAAACAAGATGGCGGCGACACCGCTCAAAATGTGTGGCAGTTGGCCGGCTGACGCTTGGAATGTCCGAAAAATTGAATAGCCCTCCTAGAGTGTCCGAAATTTTGAGCAGCGTAATACACTGACTTTATAAGGTATGTCCTGGGGCCGGGAAAAAGTCCGAATCATCAAGCATGTCTGAAAAATTGGGTGTTAAAAAAATCGGTCGTCGACTGTATATCGCTCTGTTGTGCGCTCCTGCCTGGACTATGGAAGCATAATTTATGGATCAGCTAGGCAATCATATTTAAAGAAATTAGACCCAGTGCATAACTTATGCCTCCGCCTTGCTTGTGGTGCATACAGAACGTCTCCTGTGGATAGCCTCTATGTGGAAACTAACGAGCCTTCACTGAGATAGACGAGCTTTACTTACGTGCGCATATGTCCTCAAAATAAAGTCATAAAAAAAAACGCCTGTGCTATTCAATAGTCACAACTTGCCCCTCCAGAGTCATTTTCGCAAATAGACCTCAATCAACGAAGCCATTGATACTGCGGTTCGAAGAGATACGTTGCAAACTCCATATTCTGGACACATTACTGGATATCGCTCAAAACAACAGCCCTCTACCGCCATGGTACAATCTTTCCACAATTTGTGATCTCACTCTCACACAGTTTCCAAAGACTAAAACCCCACAAGAGCACATTATTCAGGAATTCCTTAAATTTCAGGAGGAATACAGAAGCTTCGCAGAGTTTTATGGATTGAAGACAACTGTTACACGGGAAGTGCAGTTGTGCGAGGAGATTCCGAGAAAAGACATCCACACTGTACATCTATTTTCACTGCCGAATCCCACGTCATTTCTGTTGCCGTAGAGAAAATAATAAAAGAGAATGTTACAAACAGCATTATTTACAGACTCCCTAGCCGTCCTCAGAGTTCTAAATCTAAGAAATGCAGCCGCTCCGTTACTCGGAGACATAATACACAATATCGCAACAGCCATTGCTCGAAGATATAACATAAATTTTTGCTGGGTCCCTAGTCACGTGGGCATTAAAGGCAAAGAGAGCGACACATGTGCTGCGAAAGCCCGTGACAAGCTAATGAAGTGTATAAACATACCCTACAAAGACTGTATGAAACTTGTACATCGCAAACAAAAAGAAAAATGGCAGTCTTCCTGGAATAGTGAAGGAGATAACAAACTACACTTACTAAAGCCCATTTTGGGAGAATGGATGTCGTGCCAGCATCAGGAACGTTTCATAGAAGTAATACTATGCCACCTCCGCATTGGACACACACACCTGACACATAATTTTCTGCTGACAAAAAAAGACAAACCTCAATGCAAAGAATGTGGAGAACAACAAACTATTAACCACGTTTTATTCTCATGCACAGGTCTCGAAACACTAAGAAAAAAATGTTTTACCCCATTTTACAAACAACACATACCTTTTCACGCAAAACTGATTTTTGGTGAAGATGGACTTGTAGATTTGTCGTGTGTTTTCAGTTTTCTAAGGGAAGCAAATGTCTTACACAAACCGTAGAATAAATCAAGTGTGCATCAGTAAACAAATTAAAACCTCATGCTTTCCACATCATTGCGTTAGCAGCTTATGCGCCGTAAAAACCAACGCAACCTGTTTCCTAAAAGGAGACTT